>NC_070581.1:19093006-19293006 GCF_027409825.1 Scomber japonicus
ATGTCAGGTTTCACTGGGGAGCACAATTTACATGTTTTAATAGATGAGTGTGTTTTTATTTGTGTCTTTGCGTGTGTGTCCTCAGTGGATCTCTCAGACCATCAGCAGGATCCTGTGAGTAATAAACAGCAACAGATTGACAATTTTCTGTTTTTAATCATTTCCTCCTCCTCCTCCTCCTCCTCCTCACCCCCTCCCCCTGCTTCTCTTAAATTTAGAGCCTGGTTGATGACATGAAGAAATGCTGTGTTAAGGTGATGATTACCTGTACTAAGGAATGTCTCTTCCTTGTTAAACAGACTGGCAGCTCTCCAATTGTCTTAACCTTTGTTTCGTCCTCCCGGGTCAAATTGACCCCGTCTATTTTGACCTTCCTTTTTCCTTCCTCTTTCCTCCCTTGCTTCTTTCCATTCCTTTCCTTCTTTCCTCCCTTCCTTCCTTTGACTCGAGGACAACAGGAGGCTCAAATCTGTTTCATTCATCACATCTTCACCTCTCTCCTCTTTTGACATCTCCTCACTTTATCAATCATCCCTTTAAGTATACCCTGGTGGGAAATGAAATGCACTGTAGCCTTTAATAATGAAAATAATGTTTTATTAGATTCTATTTGTGTGCATATTAACCACTTAACACACGCCCCTGTTTTTTATATATAGACTAAGATGAACAAATTTAGATTTTAATAAAGAGCTACGTTTGGGATTGTCACTAGTATATGTTATACTTCATTATTATGATAATTTTTTGCTATATTAGAACCCTTTTGTCTGTTAACATAGCATCCCTGTGTTTACCTTTTCTCTTGCTTCCCTCTGTGTTTAGAACAATACTGGAAAAGATGGGCATGGAGGGGAAGGTCCAGCCCCACCAGGCGAAAAAGAAGTGGTGATTTTATGTTAATGTTTAAAATAAAAAATATTGTCAATTGTTACACGTTGTCTATTCCATTTAGTATTTACAACTTAAGTACAATTTATAACAGGGCTAACAAACGGCATAAAGTGCTACTGTTCAGGAAGAACAAGGGATTAAATATTTTCTTTTATTATCAAGTGATGAAACATTTAACTATTTACAAAAAATACATCAGGAATAACTATTTACAGATTATTATTATTTTATTATTCTTTCTCTTGTGTGTTTTCCTTCTTTCTTCTCCTTTCTTTCTTTCTTTCTTTCTTTCTTGTGTGTTTTCCTTCTTTCTTCTCCTTTCCTTTATTCTTCTCCTTTCTTCTCTCTTATAATTTTGTCAGCTTTTTCACCGTCTTTTCGGTCTTTCTCGTCTTATGGGCGGGAACAGCTGGTGACGCAACCAGGAAATGCCTCGAAGGCTAGACCGTCTCATTTAACAACGGTTGATGCAGCCTTCGGAGGTTCCTCAGAAGGCTGCATCCTTCGAAGGCTTGTGGCTTGTATGTGGTGTCTTCAGAAGCAGGAGAGGCTCACGGTCGTAAACATCTAGTCACGTGTACTCTGAGATGGACGTGCAGGTCAGGAAATGACGTAAACGGACCGTATATGGTTTGTTATTTGTGTTATTACGTTACGTGTTGGACTAAATACATGGACATATTGAGGAAAGTATTCCGGTTTTATGGAAACGGATTTCATATTTCACAAGAATGGATACTTGGCGAGCTGTACAGAAAGTCCTGAGTCATAAGATGATCGTTGTGGATAAAGGGAAGACTTTGAAGGTATGTAGGCATTATAGCTTGTCTTACTTAGCTCAGGGGCTAGCCGAGCTAATCGCTAATACTATTACGGCTGTGAGCAACCATATAAGTCGTGAGTGGTCTTGAATGAATCAGGACAATCTAACCTCTCTAACAATGTACGGCATGAATATATATGTTTAAGGGTTGGTGTTTAAAACATCCAGAAGAACTTGTGGCTACCTCCTAACATCCGTCCCGTTCCGTAGACGGAACAGCGTGCGTTAAGTGGTTAAACATCATGACAATAATCAATTATATTAACATGTTATTCACAATGAAAAGGTGTAAATTCTAAGGTTTTACACCTCAAATGAACTTTCCACCCGGAATAAAGACATCATAGTGCGAGACTTTCCAGACATTGTGAACGACATGCTAAATCCTTTCTTTCATTTGTAGTACAGGCCTTGGGACACATCCTGTTGCTTACCAGCCACAGTGTTGCTATTGAACAACACTGTGTCTATTGCTATTGAGAAGGAGTTACTGATTTCTACATACAGAACCTTTAAGTGCCATTTTATTTTGCTTCTGTGACATTGGTAATGCAGATGGGTGAGTTATTGTGAAATATTTATGTTTTCTGGTTAAGGCCAAAGGTTTGAACCTAAAATAAATAAGAGTAAGATGTTAAAATAACCTGGAAGGGTTTAAATTAAACTAGATTGAGAAAATAGTTGAGTTAACTCAAAAAGGAGAAATGGAAGCAAAACCCTAAAATAGGAACTTAAAGGTCCCATAGTCAAAAAACCATCTTTTGAATGAAATTGAATGAGTTTTTGCATATTAATACTAACTTTTCTAGATAAACAAGCTGGCCTTTGAACTTTCTTTCTAGTCCAAGGTCTATTATTGCCTATGCTTTGATTCATCCACTGCTCCTCCAAACCTAAGCTCTGGTCCTATTGAGCTGTTAACCCTCCCAGGTGCTACACAGGACTCTTGAGATTTAAAGTTTCAAACTTGTGTGTTAAAGTCAATGTTAATGAAGAGGTTACTACTTGAATGTATCCCATGACTGTCTGCAATGAAACACAGTTTTGTTCTGAATTGATCTCATAAGAAGATGGATTAACCACCAATGCCGACTGGCAGATAAGTGCATAACATACAGTGGAAAACTTTCTCAATGCACAGTTGACATGGTTGTATCGGCACTGCTTTGAGAGTGTTCTCTATTTACAGAATGACCTGCTTTGCATACAGTTATACTCATTCATACTATGTGCTGTACAACCATAGCCTGATTTGTCAGATGTTCCAGTGGAGCACTTCAGGGTTGAGTTTCTTGCTGTATTTTGCCATGGTCTATTTTGTACGAGCAACATCTTTTGCATGCCTGTCTGTCCTGGGAGAATACTTGCTCCTCTGTTGTGCTTCCTGAGGTTTTTTTCTATTTTTTATATAATTTTTTTTAAAGGGATTCTTTCCCTGATGATTGTAAAGCCTCCTTAGGCAAATTTGTAATTTGTGAGATGGGTGTTATAAATAAAATTGATTTGACTTGACTTAAATTTAGGGCATGAGAGATAGGGGAGTGTTGCTCCACCTTTCAGTCATAAGAAGAGGAAAACTTTATATCAGACACATCTGTATGTCGAAATATAAAAAAAATAAGTAAGTAAGTACATCTATTTAAAAACTGGCCATCAGTCCTGCATGTGAGACCTCAAGACAGATAAAATAGACTAGAGATGAGTTCAGTAAATTTGTTGACTCTTAAGATAAGATACACCTACTGTCATGACAACACTGACAAAATTACAATTTTGTCTAAATCAAAAAAAGTGCATCTTACCTGTGCTGTGTGTATAGCAGTGAGCTATTATCACCAGACAGTTAATTATAGATGAAGATGTACAAAAGTGAATAACACACACACACACACACACACACACACACACACACACACACACACACACACACACACACACAAACACAGCTTGAACAGAAATAAACACTGTGCTAATTCTTTCCTGTGTGTCACACAAACTCTCTCTCCATCCTACGCCTATTGTGCCCCCCTCTGTCTATCTTTTCACTTGCCTCTCATATCTCTCACTCCGTCGTGGAACTTTCCATCAAAGCATCTCGTTAATGATGGAGAACACTCATGCATCTTTAAGCACTCGACAGGGATATTCCACTGTGATGTTCCAGCTCTTTGATCACACAAACTCACAAAGTCAACAGTATAGTTTAAGTTAATTTGCACTTGAATAACAAAAGGGTGGAAATAAAGGAACACATACTTCAGTTTAACTGGGAAGTTAGGCACTGAAAAGAAGAGCAGAAGAATCCTGATTTGGCCCACATTTGTATTTATGTTATGTGCAAATATGTGAAAGCATATATCTCGTAGTTGTGCATGTTGGTTTATGTGTGTGTGGGCCTTTGGAAGCCCGAAAAAATCTAATGTCACCCCAGCAGATTAACTTCAAATACTGCATGCAAAAAATAACACTCCAGTTGGCATCTACATATGCATGATTATGGGTGATTTTTGCACCTGCATGAATGTGACCCACACTCTTATGGATAGCACTCAATCTTATATGTTTAAATTCAGATTCAATTCAGATTTTTTTTTCTTACAGTATGTGTGTGGGAGATTTGTGAGTGTACATATAGCACATTGGTGTATACAAAGACCCAAAGCTAGGATGTCACGTCAAGGCTTGCCTTTGAGCCACAAACTTCTGTAGTCTCTCATTCAGCTTTGGTGTTTATCAAACAAGTAGAGTGCTACTTTCCAAATTCTCCTAAAAGCTCCCTTCAGAGTATGTGTATTAGTGTATAGGCCTCTTATAGTTAAGTGACAGAAAAATCCTCATTCCAAAACCTTAAGAGTCCTTAGGTTTTCTACCTCACACACCTCAGAAACAAACAATTAAAACAAGATTGATTACATTATGCATTTAAGAACATTGTAGATTATATGTAGGTATTCTTTTTGAAAAAGAAGATTTTTGGGTAACTACTACTAAAATTCATTAAAATATACTTGTATGCCTCCTAAATGTAACAGATACAAGTTTTGGTTTTACAAATAAGATGTTCTATGAATTTGTAATTTATGATATATAAATCTATATATAATACTTGATTTACTTACACAACAAATATGTAAAGTGACCTGGTAATATTAGTCAATTTGGATAATCCCTTGGATTACATTACTCATTTACATTACAATTTTCATGAGGTATCTAGTGACTGTGATGGATTACAATGTTAGTGACCTACCTGATCTTGACATGGATTCAGTCGTATTGACTGACTGTGGCTTAAACCTCACAGTGCCATGAGAATATGGAGCACAACACATGCACACACGCACATTCTTGATAAATCACCAGAAAGAGACACTAGGATTAATATTCAAAGCGGTTTTAATCCTGGCTGATTTGATGGCTGATATTTGGATTTAGCATTTGGATGGGTATATCATTTTCAAATATGAGTCTGAATCCATGGCTCAACGATGTTTTTGTTTGAAATTCAGCTGTTATTGCAAGATTAAAAACATGGATCATCATCTGACAAATATTCTATTTTAGAGAAGATGCTCCAATAATCTGTGTAATTCTGCAAGTAAATTAGCTTAATAGTAACAGTACGTTTTTCAACAATCCTGTACTGTTTAAACACTGTCCAGCACAGAGTAATGATGCATCAGTTTAAATGAGAGGTATAAAAACATTTGAATGACAGAAAGAGACTACATGTGTAAATGGAGATGTGCATTTTGAAGGAAGTAGGGCTTAGGAGCAGCAGGCAGAGGAAAAGACTGTTTTAGTCAGGTTTCAGGCTCACATTAGCCCTTTGAATAAAAGTCATGGGAGACATGAGCTGTAAAGCAAACAGCAAAGCACACAGCTAAGCAGGCTGCTGGATATAATACATGTTAATTTTCGGTTAGACCAGTCGCTCCTTATCCTGCCTTTGGCATATGAAAAAAAGGTTTATAATATTTTAATGAATACATTTTGCTTCTGTATGTCTCTGGAGAGTGTTGTGACATCCTTGCAGAAACTATCTGCTACTATCACTGACAAGGAGACCGTTAAAATATTATGTTGAGTGAATGGTGTATCAGCTGAGACTTTTATAGATTCAAATATTAAATAAGTGCCTTTAGGGATAAAGTTTTTGAAAATTGATCACTCACCAATGCTACTAAGAAGCAGTTGAAACATAAAAAAGTCTATATCATTTTGTACTTCAGATTAAATAAAGGACAATTATTGTACTACCACATGTCAAATCAGTTTGCTTTCCGTTCGTCATGTGTTTGTGTGACACTGATTTATGTGCGTGTCAAAAATCTATTTGGCTTGCAGCCTATTCTCACCACCTGCTTGTAACCTATCTATGTGCTTCACAGTCCATTACCACAGACCAGGTAGCGTGTGAACTTTCGTTTTCTGTCTCTTCCCAAGTGACGTTAATCGCCCCTTCCTCTCTTTTTATTGGCAGCTCTGTTTTCACCCTTTATCCTTAGATGTCCCTCTTTTTTAATGGTCCTGTAATAATCTCTGTCATACATCCATTCATAGTCTCGGGTTACTTTCAACTGCACAACAATCTGGGCCGTTATTGTACCCGACCCAGCATAAAAACACAACAGTTGTGATGTGACAGAAAGAAATTCAGCTCTGAAAGTTGAACAATAGGCTTATCTTACATTATTGTTATTATTTTAATTATTTTAACAACTCACCATGACTGCCTAGTATGTTAGGGTTAGGGATTGACCCCAGTCTGAGATAAGGTGTTGAGGTGAGTCCGGTAAGAAAGGTATCAGGTGAAAGCTAACTAGCATCTATGTCAACCAGAGGCCGGCATCCTGTTGTTGTCTGGATGACTTCCAGTGATACGGTTGCTACACTGCCCTACATGCCTTGTTGATGTGATCCTTTCTTGGTGTGTGTGTGTGTGTGGAGGACGGGGTGGGTAGCACTAACATTACAGTGAAAGCAGAGACAGGTTACTGAAACTAATGACTAAATCTTATATAACATGAGGGATTTTCTCCCCTGAAGGGAAACACTAATGAAGACAAGGAGAGAACACAAGAATGTTAACTCTCTGTCTCTCTCTCTCTTACACACACAAAATTATATAAACACATCCAAGCACAAAAAACATGAGGCGACATGATGTAAAATCCCAGAATATATTGCATCTACATTACAGTAAATCATATACTGAAATGTTATCATACATAAAAATACAAATACAGTGCACTGGTCTTACCGGTGTAATAAAACCTGGCCTGCTGTGGCCATGATGATGCAGGTAATCACTTCAGGCCAGTCTACCTATGAACTTGTACAACCATGGCTTCATAGACGAAGGCCTGACTATATCATAAAAACTGAGTACCATAATCATGATCACCACAAAACTGATTATCAAACATACAGAAAACACATACATGAAATCCTGGTTTAATCATTATGCTTCACCAGAAGTTCAGACAAACATTACATGAGTCTAAAGCTAGTTTGAGATAATGATATATCGTATTCCTGGATTTGGACTCACATGTCACTTTCAAAAATTTCTTTTAAACATGTTATAAAAGAAATACTAATACATTACACTGATACAGCATAATTTACATTTACTCCTGCAAAATAAGACTGGTCATGGAACATTTTGACCCACTGTCACGTGAACCTGGAACAGCTCCCTTTATTCCCTTTTTTCAGCAATTGTCTTTGGCTTCTTCCTTCTTTGTCTCACTTTCTCAAAGTTTTTACATAATTTTCTGATCATGGTGTAACAGGTTTACTTTCTCAATGTGATATCCACAAATTTACAAAAATAATTATGTTTATAACATGAGATGTACATTTTCAAGGACAGCATCTTTCTTATAAAGAGATATGATTCCTTATACTTTGGACATGGTCATTTGTATTTCATGTCAGAAGCATTTCTTTGTGGGATTTATTTTTATTTTCATTTTAAAAAAAACAAAAAACCCTTCAATTATGTTGTTAAAATAAGTTTTAGTTATCTGCTCACAAGAAAAAAAATATGCTAGAATTGAGAAAAGTTACAACTTCTACATTTTTAACCAAGCTGAAATCAAAAATACTGAGCACATATGCATGATAAACATACAGATATTAAGATATGTATGGCAAATTAAAAAAATATCTAAGCATTACATGATTTAAGGCACTCCATTATAATACATACTGTGGAGTCACATTGCGATCAATAATGGAGGATTCTTACCCATGCTACTTGTCAAACAATGAATACATACAATAAAAATGTGACACATTTTTAAATAAATATATATAACAGGGCAATAATCTAGAAACTAAACACAAGTTACTCATTCAAGACACAAAAGGGAACATTTTGTTTTTATGTATTGTTAGTTTGTGTTTATGATCTTTTTTACAACCATGGTCTTGTCTGTGATCATTCTTATCAGTTATGATCTTGCAGTTACCTGTAGATTGTGGCAGTGGCAGTGGCAGCAACTACTGGAGCCACTATTGTCTTTGACAATGTTTTTAAAGACGGAAAATGAAAGGTACAACCGACAATGTCCAATATGAATGTCACCTCCAGCCTTATCTTGTTAAACTAGGAATTTCGTGCTGCACAGACAGACTTAAATGATGTCACTCATCTTTATGTAACCTATAAACCATTGTACAAATCCAATGATTTATCAACTATTCCAGCAGCAGAAAGGTAATTCCTTTAAGCTGAATTGGGAAGTGGCTCTGCAATGTTGTGGACGGTTATAATTATGTGAACATTTTGGGTTGTGAAATTTAACTTTTGACTTTAGTATTCATTCAAGCTAGAGTGCAGGACTTTTGTCTACCCTTTCTGGCAGTGAGAGTTAATACAAAACACTGCTGACACATGTTTATATCACAGGGTTTGTCATAAACTCTCAGTCCATACTGTTGCAGCTATAAAATGTTACACTAATTTTTTGAGCATCACACAACCCCTGCAAAATGACTAAGTTCACTGTCAGAATTTGAACCATTTGGTCTGATAACGTGTAAAGTTTAGATGAGCTGCACGATTAAATTATTTTATCCCCATTCAAGTTAGTAGAGGACTGGTCTCCGGTGCACATGTGTAGGATACATTCATTCATCCAGCATTGGCATGTTGTCACTGACACCAGACTTAACTCTGTATACTGTCAAATACACAGACAAAAACCTATCTGGCAGTGATAGGCTTAATCAGCAATGTGTGAAACAGTTTTACGAAGGCTGTAATAAAAAGGACGTTCATTTATATGTAAAAGTTCTGAACTGCAGGTTTAAACTTGTTTTATTTAAACCTTTCTGAGACCAGAAGTTGTTTTAAGAGTCCTTGGGCCATGTTTTTGTGGAGGTGCAATGACTAGCGCAAGTACTGTAGTGCTTCAACAGTTTTGCATTTTCTTCACTTTGCACATCTGTGTGGTATTTTAGTGACCATCATAGTGCACATGGTGCACAGATGGAAGGACAGGCACACACAGTTTGGAGGCTCATTCAAATAAAGTAGCACAAAGATATTTGTTGTATGCTTTGTTGTATACCAGTTGATGTACTGTGCCAGAGTGACTTATAGCCAATTTTCATCTGCACACCACACACAGGATTCTGGACATAAACAAAATATCTGGTGTCAGCGTCCTACATTTTGAATGCCTACCATCTGTGTTTGCCAGCACAATGGGATTGGGAAAACAATTCAGTGGTGTATAAACATAAAATTCTATTACACAGGGTCTCCAAAGTGAAGCTGATGAGTAAAACATCACAAGCAATAGGATTAATGGCCGAACAATAAAACCAACATTATTAAGATGATTTTTTACATACTGCTGTGACAATAAAGGATTTTTTTTTCTATGCAACTAAATTTTTTTAACTAAAGTAAACTTAAAATGTACTGACATACACATCCTGAACATGAATGTAGTGAATTCTGTCCAATACTGTTGGAGTAATTTTTACATTAGAAACAAAAGAGGTAAGTACGGTACACCTTGTATATGATTATAAAACACACTCACAGGTGGGAAATCTCATTGATTCCATCAGACCATTACTTGCGAGGAAATCAAAACAGTTTCCTCAGTATTCTATTATTTTATATTCCTTACCTGCTTAGTGGTAAAGTCTCTGTAAAATAGTCCCTAAATACTGTTCTTCTACAGTTATTACACTTTTTCAGTCTGCTAGATGCCATTGGCTTTACTGAGCGAGGTGGTGCTACTTTCTTTGGTGTCTGAGTCAGTCTTCATGGCTTGCTCAAGAGCATCTGCCAGAGGCAACTTGTCCTCTGCTTCCGTCTCTCTGTGGTAAAAGTAGTTGAAATTTGAGACAATGACGGGAACAGGCAAAGCAATGGTCAGCACACCAGCAATGGCACACAAGGTGCCCACCATTTTACCCCCCATGGTAATAGGACACATGTCTCCGTAGCCTACAGTGGTCATGGTGACCACAGCCCACCAGAAGCCATCAGGTATGCTGACAAATTGTGTGTTAGGCTCATCTACTTCAGCAAAGTAGATAGCACTGGAGAAAAGGATGACACCGATGAAGAGGAAGAAGATGAGCAAGCCAAGCTCACGCATGCTAGCTTTCAGAGTCTGTCCTAGGATCTGTAGTCCCTTGGAATGACGTGAGAGTTTGAATATACGAAAGACCCGGACCAAACGGATGATACGTAGAATGGCCAAAGACATGTTCTGCCCTGAACTCTCTTGAGGTGTTGTGACCAATTCTGTTACCAGAGTAACAAAATAGGGGATAATGGATATTATGTCAATGATGTTCATGAGGTTGTTGAAAAATTCCTTTTTGCTTGGACAGACTACAAATCGCACACAGAGCTCAAAGAAGAACCAAGCAATGCAGGCCGTCTCAATAATGAAGAAGGGATCAGAGAAAGTTGTGGGCTTTCCACTTGGTGGGGCCACAGAAGTGTAGCCACTGGTTTGGTTGAAAGGCAGTGCTGCTGTGGGCACAATTGTGTCAGTGTCATCTCTGAATTCTGGCAGTGTTTCCATGCAGAAAATAATAATGGATATGACAATAACAAAAACAGACACCAATGCTACACCCCGGGCTGCATTGGAGCTTTCTGGGTACTCAAACAGCAACCAGAATTGCTTATATATGTCATTATCAGGTAGAGGGATCTCGACATCCTTTATGAATCCCTCGTCCTCTCTGAATTGCTCCATGGCCTCGTTTCCAAGCTCGTAGAACACAATTTCATCTGCAAACACATCTAGGGGAACATTAGCTGGACGTCTGATCTTACCCCCTGACTGGTAGTAATACAAAATCCCATCAAAACTGGGTCGGTTCCGATCAAAGAAGTACTCATTCCTCATGGGATCAAAATAGTTCATCCTCTTGAAAGGATTTCCTAGCAATGTGTCAGGAAATTGGTCCAATGTTTTGAGCTGTGTCTCAAAACGGAGACCTGCAATGTTAATAATGACTTTCTGGTCTCCATCATCCAGCCCTCGTTTATCTACAAACAGATCCTCGCAGCACTCCTTAGCAAGTCGGCTGAAGATCGTCTCACTCTCCTTGGTGCCTTCACTTCTTAGCAGTAATTTCCAGTTGGAGATCATACTGGCACAGCTAGTGCGCCCATGTCTGCTTGGAGTTGGCATCGGTGGAGACTGTGGTATTTCCAATGTCTGTGTCTGTGTTATGGGCAAAGATAAGGTGGAATCCCAAATGCTGGATGTCAGTGAGAGACTGTGGTGGGAAGGCGTAGAATAAAGTTGAGGGACTCGCAGATGGTAGTTGCTGACTGGGCTGTTGTTCTCTGGGGGAATGTCCACAGTGAGGGCTGTGGTCTCATCTGCATCGGTGTCCATCTCATCCTCAAGGCTGCCATCAAGTTCACCCAGGCTCTCAAGGTCTACCAGAGCCACCTCCATGGCTGCAGTTCAGCCAATGCAAAGCCGTGGGACCCCAGGATATAACAATCACACACACACATAGACAGACGGATGGGAGGTTCACTGGTCAGGATCTTCAGTAGGACTTAAAGTAACAAGAACTATTTTTTCCCCTCCAACACCTGTGGAATGAGAAATAGAAAGAGATAGAGTCAGTGTGTTTTTGACAGTGTATGCATGAGGGGTTTGTTTTGTGTTAATTATCAGGTGACAAGAATATGACGTCTGGAAGCAAACATTCAATCATTACTCCTTGTTTCTTAGACACCCATCTCTTTGGAAACCAATAGCAAGAGAAAGCGAGAGAGAGAAAGAGAAAGAAATAGGAGGAGAAAGTGGAGAAGGCAGGAAAATGAAAGAACAAACAAAAGTGATGTCAACAATAGGAAAAGATTTCACTACTTTTTGACCAAAAGATCTCCTTGCTACTTCTTTTGACAGTCTGTAATTATAGAGAGGAATCACCTGTCAATGGTTGTGACATATTAAGCAGCCTGTGATATGTTGGACATAGGAAAAATGGGCAAGCATAAGGATCTGATGGTAAGATGACTGGGTCAAAGTATCTCCAAAACAGCAGATCTTGCGGTACCTACCAAAATTGTGTGCGTCATTTACTTGAGATGGCATCAGGATGCACTATGGGAAGATTGCAAAGATGTTGTTGGATAGATGGATGTTACTTAGACATGTAGCATGTCCCTAAACATTGTTACAGAACAAGTACTTCCCTTCATGGCAACAGTATACCCTCTTCCTGCTACACTGCAAAAAACACTCAGTAGTGGTTTGAGGAACATGACTTAAAGGAACATGAGTTAAAGGTGTTGCTTTTGTCCCCAAATTCCCCAGATGTCAAACTGATTGAGCCACTGTGGGATGTGTTGGAAAAACGAGTCCATGGAGGCCCCACCTTGAAACGTACAGGACTTAAAGGATCTGCTGCTAACATCTTGGTGCCAGATAACAGAGGACACTTCAGAGGTTTGTGGAGTCCATGCCCTAATGGGTCAGAGCAGTTTGGTGGCACAAAGGAGACCTACACAATATTAGGCGGGTGGTTTTCATGCTGTGGCTAATCTTTCCATTCGGCTACAACTGAGCAGGTACTTCTGGACAGGGACAACGGAAGTTTGATTCCATTCCAGGCCACTCTTTTCATGTAGATATCAGATATATTATGATACAAATTATTTTAATGATTATTTTTTATAACACATTGCCAATAAAATAAAAGTGAATTGCAAGAATTCTATATCTAACAAATAGAACAACACATGTCTAATCTGATATTACAAATCAAGTGGCCCAGTGTTTCCCAGAGAATTTTGAGAGACTATGGTAATTGGACCTCAGTCCGACCCTGTAGGGGGTAAGAACATTTTATAAATTTTTAAGTCAAATGCATCATTTTGTTGCACTCTGAGAGCAACATTAAGGCAAGGCAAGGCAAGGCAAGGCCGTTTTATTTATATAGCGCATTTCATACACAATGGCAACTCAATGTGCTTTACATAAAACAGAAAAACATGTAATTTGAGAAACTTAAAACATACAATTAACCCCCCCACCCCACCCCCCCATAATAAAAACAAAGTACAGAAAAATAGAAAGACATAAATAAAATGATTGCAGCATAAAATAATAAATTAGCTTTAAAATCATTAAAAGGACAAAGAGTGCAAATGAAAGATTAAAATGTAAAGTACTTTAAAAGAGCTCAATCGTAAGCACAGGAGAAGAGAAATGTTTTTAACCTGGATTTAAAAGTGTTCACTGTTGGGGCTGATTTCAGTTCTGCTGGTAGTTTGTTCCAGTTGTGTGCAGCATAACAGCTAAAAGCTGCTTCACCATGTTTAGTTTGAACTCTGGGCTCAACTATCTGACCTGAGTCAGTAAGAGGTTATATCTAGAAAAAAATATTTGTGCTTTAGTAATTTAACTGCTGGTTGTATAGATATGAATGATGATGACACAGGAACATATGAAACACTGTTAGATTTTGAAATTTTTCAGTAAATATCTTTTTCTACATTTTGTTTCTTTAAATAACTAAACTAACTGTCTTATCAATAAAAGACTTCCAGATGTCTTAGAAGTGGATCAGAGTTGATTTATTGTAAAGATGGAAATACAGAAAATCTCTCATTAAGACTTTTTAAAACTGAACCAACTAAGCAGCATAAAGCTGGTGTTTCACATTCAGAGGTTTGAGGCTGAGCTGCTGGGTGTGGAGAAGTTTATTTCTACTGTTGAACGTAATCGCTGTGAAACAATCAGAAAATAAAGTTTTATTGGTCGGATTCACCGACTTTCTTACTGTCAGCGCAGCTCTCTTACTTCATTCACTGTCTAGCTCGACCAGAGGAGAGCAACGCGGCGAGAAGTGACTGTAAACTACAGCAGAGTTAGCTGCTCCTCCCCTCTGTCTTAGGGGCTATGTGGATTTGATTGGTCCGGGCATTCTGCAACTGATTCACTATATTATTGCTAGTGAAGTTGACTGTTCAAGTCAGGCCAGAACGACTATCAGGCCACCGGGAATTGTCCCGGTGCTCCCGATGTGCAGTCCGCCCCTGCTTCTGGAAAGTGAGACCAATGTGG
Organism: Scomber japonicus; assembly: GCF_027409825.1. Classification (NCBI taxonomy): domain Eukaryota; kingdom Metazoa; phylum Chordata; class Actinopteri; order Scombriformes; family Scombridae; genus Scomber; species Scomber japonicus. Next base: position 19,107,305 of record NC_070581.1, read on the forward strand.
GAGTCCCTTAGACTGATGACATAATAGGAAGGTATTTCACTTAAAAAGATCAATAGAATTAAATAGGATCAATAAAAGAATAAATAGAAACAAGTAGCGGTCAAGAGTATTGCATGAGATCATTCTTTATTTATAGGTCTTATGGCCCAGGGAAAGAAACTGTTTTTGAGTCTGGAGGTGCGGGCTTTCATTGACCTGTAGTGCCTGCCAGAGGGCAACAGTTGGAACAGATGATGTGCTGGATGGGAGGTGTCTTTGAGAATCGATCTGGACCTCCTGAGGCAGCGGGAGCTGGACATCTCTTTCAGGGAGGGCAGAGGTCAGCCAATAATCCTCTGGGCTGTCTTTATGACCCTCTGTAGAACCTTCCTGTCTGCAGCTGAGCTCCCAGCATACCACACTGTAATACAGTATGTGATAGGGGTGGAACAGTTGACAAAATCCACGGTTTGGTTCATATCATGGTTTTGGGGTCACGGTTTTTGGTTTGGTTCGGTTTATGGTGTTTCTTTTCTGGGGGGGTTTTACACTTTATTTCTCATATTTTTAGATTCATTAAAAAAATCCTTAATGGTTTAACAGTAACCAACAGTCATGTATCAAGGAAACTTTTAAATTAGTGCCTCAGACAAATTAACATTATTTTACACACACTGACAGTGTGAACACAGGCTGGGGTCTGGGATTCCGCCAGAGAAACACATCAGGAGGGATTCCCACCTGACTGGCCCTAACTGAAGGAGGAAAAGATCATAACAATATAAAGAGCTGTCACATGAAGATCATCGTGCATGCATGCTCCATAATACATTCATTAGTTTGATGAAGTTACTAAAAATGTCCTGTGTCCCGTGCTACTCTGTTTTTCTTCGTCAGTTATTTTATTTATTATTTATATGCACATTGATTTTTTTTTACAGTTGCTGCATGTCTCCTGTTCAAACAACCCAATTTGCCTCATAATGCTAAAATACAACAAGCCAACCCTAAGGCTACATTATATAGCCGATTTCAATTAGCATATTGCAGGATAAAAGAGAAAAACACAGAAGGAAACTGTTTCATTGATGCTGCTAATAATAATAATAATAATAATAATGTCCTTAGGCGATCAAGGTCACATGTCAACATAAAATGGGATCATTTATTCGTAACTGATTAACCATTGTGCTTATAATAAAAGGCTATCGATATTTACTTTGTAGAGATATTTTGGGTCCACACTTTTGTGTATCCTACATTACCATTTGTGTTTTTGTGTAGTTTGGCTGCTTTGCTATAATCAACCTGCATCTAGAGATGGTGAGTGCTTTCTCAGGTCAGTAGCTGCCGGTGCTCTTACTTTTTTAAATGAACCGTTCCACCCCTAGTACGAAGTACGCTCTCAAATCAAGGAGCGATAGAAGGTCACCAGCAGCTTCTCAGGACTTCCAAGAATTTGAAGGATGACACCCTCTCCACCTGGTCCTCATGATGTGGAGGGGGGGTATACCAGTCTGATCCTTCGAATGTCTATGATGACCTCTTTGGTTTTTAGTGGTGTTGAGCAGCAGGATATTGGCCGAGCACCACTCTGCCAGTTGCTGGACCTCTTCTCTGTAGCCAGTCTCCTCTCCTTTCACGATTAGCTCGACCACAGTGGTGTCACCTGCAAACTTGCCAAGGTGTTGGAGGGATGGGATGGGGTACAGTCATAGATATACAATGCATACAGGAGTGGACTCAGCACACAGCCTTGAAGTGAGCCAGTGTTGAGTGTGAGGGAGGAGGAGAAATGAAAACCAAGCTTCACTGATTGTGGTCTGTTGCTGAGGAAGTTCTTAATCCATGTGCAGATGGAGGGGGGTAGATGTAAGTCAAGCAGTTTATTAATCAAGATGTCAGGGATAATTGTGTTAAAAGCTTAGCTGAAATCAATTAATAGCGATCTGACATAGTTCCCTGGGTGTTCTAGGTGGCTCAGCGTGGTGTGGAGAGTGATGGAGATAGCGTCCTCAGTGGAGCGGTTTGCCCTGTAGGCCTCTCAAAACACTTAATCACCACTGATGTGAGGCCAATGGGTCTGAAGTTATTCAGTACACACAACTATTAGCACACACAACCATAGACACCGTGTTAACCAAGCTAACAGCTAGTATTAGGTTCAGCTCTTCAGCACTTTTCATCACTTCTGTCTCCAAGATGGTGACAGTCAAAATGCCAAACTCGAAGCGTTGAAACGCGATGTCCATTATTTTTATACACTCTTTGGCTACAACTAATTACAGCAGTCTTTCTAGAATTTCTGCCCATTATAAAACTCTCTTATTATTAAACACACATTATTTGTCATAATTTCTCTTTATCACGTGAATTTACAGTATACATATACTCACAAAAGTAACACCTTCTCATCGGAGAGGCAGTCGAGGTACACACCCTGTATATCATTGTATGACCCCAATCCAGGTTGTAGGAGGAGAGGTAACTGGGACTGTGCATACATTAGTGCATAATTAATTGGCTGTGCAGTGATAGCACGGGCCTCGCTTCCTCCAGACACCAGGGCTCTCATTTTAACAACACTGTGCCATATAAGTCCACTTCGTTCCTGTGTTTCTGTTTGTGTCAGCATTTAAATTTAGATGTTACTTTTCATCAGCATAAACATCAAAACAAATATTAATTGAACTGTGAGGTGTGCGTGATTTTGTCTGAATGCTGTGTGTGCGTGCGTGCGTGTGTGTGTGTGACCAAGTGCTGATGTCTGCAGATGTTTAATTAAAGACTCCAGAGATGAGTCACCTCCTAAAACTAATGCCAGTGATACCAATCCTGCTGGGAGAAAGAGAGAGAGAGAAAGACAGAATGAGAAAGAAGGAGATGGGCCAGCTGAGTGAAAAAGGAGAATGACGTGAAAATTGTTAGTAAGACGGATGTGGGAGGAAGGACTGGGTGGGATGAGGACAGAATGCAAAAGAAGGAAAGTGACAATGAGATAGAATGGGAGTTAATAGGTGGGTGGATGGATAGACAGGATGATAAGAGAGTGGCCCTGACAAGAGGAGAGGGGAAGCTAATCAAGAGCAGAAGAAACAGATGACAATGAGCGGGTTAAAGAAGCAAAAACTATGACAAACTATGCATACAGGAAGAGGGTTAATTTGAAACTGGTAAAGATGTCTAACAAGTCAGAGAAAGGAGTAAGACTTAGAGTAGGATGACAAAAATAAGATAAAATGACATAATAAATTATATGATAAAGACCTAATCAAACCCTCAAGAACTCGTCTCGTCCTTCTATCCTCTCCTCTCTTTTTCTCTCCCCTGCTTGTCATTTGACTTTTTGAGCAACCAGAACTTTTTCATGATCCTTAAATAGAAGTTGCAAACCAGTGCACACTGACAACAGTTCCGCTGCAACAATGGATCAATACCTGCTTGACGAGTGAGTTCCTAATGTTTATTTCAATAATTCAATATAGCATCAATATTTAATTTTACTTGCCAACTCCTAAACGCCTGTCTCCTACAGTAATGGAAAGTGACTGCTTTTATTGTCCAAGAAATCAAATGGTTTCCAAAACTGATTGAGTTGGTCACACTGATTCAGCTATTTACCATTCATTACAGAAGGACCAAAGAAAGACAGTGATATGTCCTCTTAAAAAATAGAGTGACTACATATGACTTGGGACATATCAAATATGGCCTCTGTCTTAATTATTTAATTTCATAAGCTACAATGCAAAAGCTGCTCTTTGCACTCTCAGTAGAAGAAAATGGGAAATGGGAACTATAAACTATCCAGACAGGTTCACAAACCAAACACCAAACAATAAAACAAACGCAGCTTACCTTCCTTAGCAAAAGCTCTACAGACCATGTGTGTAAACTAATGTGTAAGTAAAATGGCAAAAGCAGGAGATGGCAAAAAGGTTCCTCCACAGGTTCTGTCACTGCTGTATCTTTCTTCTACCTTCTCAATTGGGATCAGAATGACTAATCTATCACAGACTACACTAGGTAACCTTATGCTGGAGTAGAAACCAGAGCTGTGGCAAAGGCCACATGTGCACACACGAACACACACAAACGCATGCAAACAAGCATACAGAGACATAAACAAGACATTCAAGATTACATCATTTAGGTTTATTAGTATTATTATTTTTCATGTCATTTTATGTTGTTGTTGCCAATATCCAAGCAAATATGTGTGTATGGGTGGGTATGTGCGTGTGTCTGTCTGTCTGTCTTTATGTAAGTGAACAAGTCTGTTTATATGTGTGTGTGTCTAAACATGAGTGCAATAAGCTCTCGGGTGATGTGCCCAAGGCCTCCTAAACTGGAATGGTGTGATTAGATCCTCAGATCTCCCCATGCTTGACACACACACACACACACACACACACACACACACACACACAAACACAGATACTGTAGGCCATCTACTTAGTTACAGTATCACAATAATAGATGTTTAACAAATCCACTAACATGTTGAATGAGAGTAAGCTCCCTTCCTATCTTCACATAGATTTCCACTTTAATTCCAACTCAGCAAAATCTGATATTATCACCTATCTGAACTCCATACTTCACTTTCTTCAACTGCAAGCTTTAAGCTGTGCAGCTTGGAAGTAAGCATTATTAATGATATATAGTCTAAATTATTAAAACTCCATCAGTCACCTGCCACAGTCAAATATCTTTCATCATTAGAGAGCAGGAAACAAAAAGAAATTAAAACTCTTAAAGGGTTAGGGATAGGTATCCCCCCCCCCCACAGAGGTTACAAATGGTCACATTCCACAGAGCGACACTCAGAGACCACCCTAACTTGGCCATACCTTCTCACACTGTAAAACATATTTGTACACACAGGCATGTAAGGAAGCTGTCACTCTACTCATAGAATTTAAAGAGCACGGATGAACAACTCCTGGAAAGAGTCTCGTCAAAGATGATTACACATTACACGACATCACGTCTTCTTCTATTTCCATTCATATTTGTATCATTGTGAGATGACATTAAATCATGTTCTTTCCCTCATGTTCGTTTCTGTGCACTTCAGCTTAAGTAGTGTCATCATGAACACTCTTTAGACCATGTTAATACGATTAATTGCTTTCTGGAAACTGAATCACACACCACTCAGTGAATAATACAGTGAGTGACTGAAGGTGATTTTTATTTCTCTCTGTAAGAATTTCTTGATTTTCAGTTTTTCGTAAAGTACCGTCTTTAAAATCATTCTATTATATTGTGACTTTAATCGTGTATATGTACTCAATCTACTGTATATCTGCAGTAAATGCTCAAAAATGTATACATCAACCAATCAACTAATAAAACAAAAACAAAGCTTGCCCATACTTACAAATGCTTAAACACCCCCATGCCAAATATATAGCAAAAATTCTAAACAAAAACTATCCAACCAAATGAACAAAAGCAAAAACAACCAAAAACAGCATACACTGACAGATGTTGTACATTGATATAAAACACAGGATAAGCTTTTATTCTCATGAATTAAAAGATAAACCAGTCTGGATTGCATATGAAGACATGCTTAACCCCTACACAGTTGCCCCCCCCCCCTAAACATGAGCTTGAAATGTATTATATCAATTAAATCAACAGTACTATTTACATACTGGAATTAATATGGCTCTTGACATTGACTTATTTCCTTTCTAATAATCAAAAGACTGTCGGTCATGTGTTAAAGTATCAATAATCAATAATGAATGACTGATCACTACATATTTAAGATAAAGAGTTTTCCAGACAACAGCAGCTGTGCTCTGTGGCAGTGAGAACAAAATACTTGGCAGTTTGACCTTGACTCGTGGTTAGATAGCGTAAAACAGAGTTGTCATGTGGGGCCTGGGCTAACCCATGTTGCTCCGTCTATTCTTGCCATTCTATTAATAGACAGAGAGTCATGGTGGGAGAAGCCAACGAGACAACAGCTCTTGCCACATGTGATGCTTTAATGTACACAAACACAGTGGGTACAATAGTAGAATCTGAATTAAAAATATGCTATTGCATGCTGTACATTTTAGTAAGCTAACCCCTGTGACTTCACCACGTGTGTGTAAACATGAACAGATGTTCGGTCAGATTTAGCTTAACTACAAGCCAATCCTTTTCTATCTGGTTGGCAAGAAATGCACGTATGTGCCCAATATTTAACCTAGACTTCACAATAATGTATTGCATAAGTCCTCATAACATTTAGTAACCATTAAGCCTTTCCGGTTTGATTAATACAACAGAGGATTTACAGTTTTTCCACATTCAGACAAAGTTCGGCAAATGACAAGCATTCACTAAAAGCTTACATTAACAGCCAGTATGGAAGCATAGTGTTAAGACTGATGTATTTTTATACTAATGTGTAAATGCACTTAGTTGAATTGTGTCACATGTATTTCCCCTCCCCACTAAGAAACAACACATTATGTCCATTTTGTTTGTTCACTTTAAAGCTCTTTAACTGAGGAGGAACTCAACTGCTGACGTCAGACCTTTCAAGACTGAGAGGTAAAGCTTGAGAAAAACACAGCTTATTATTATATAACAGCTATTGCATTTCCCAAATCTACCACTGTGTTTTTGAAGCTGACATTAGCTAGCAGGTTTTTGTCTTTGAGCATGTGGTATGTGTGCCCTAAGTAAATCTACTCAGGCTTGAGGCTTCATTAAAGTTTCCTTGCAGCTGATCCATGGGAATATTCCAAATTGTAATATTAGTGGACCTCGGGTCTGATTTTGTCACAGCTGATCCTAATCAGTCACTTGCAAATACAGGTAGAAGTTTGCCTCTTATTCTTCTAGTTCATTAATTATTTAATATTTTTACATTTTCATGACATTTAGCTCTTTCATTTATCATGTCTACCATTTTTTCTTCACTGCACTGTACTGAGGTATAGTATATGATACTGTACTATACTTACACTATATAAACTATATACTATGTTGTTCAACTAGTATGTACATTAGCTGAAAGCTACCCCTGCTACAGTGGTTCATGCCTCCTGCATAATAAACAATGTCTCTGTATAAATCACAAACTAGAGTCCAAATTTCAGCATACTTTACTGAATAATATTCATTATCACAAGAATAAATCTGCAGCGTGCCAGATGTTTGTAGCTGAGCACAGTTGGTGTAATTGCTAAGTGCGCTTACACAAGTGTGCTGCCATTACAGTTAACTTTCACTCTGTGCAGAGAACCTTGGGAGGCATTCTTACTTCATGCTATACAGTACATAGATTATTGTTGACCTTGCAGGTTGGACCCTTTGTTATGCTCCTGTGATTTGGTGATGGGGGGGTCTTTGTCGGGCATTGGTTGGTGATGCTGATATTTTTGGACCAGAGTTTTGACCCTATTAAGCAGATTAATGCAGGCTGGGCAGCTCAGTGCCATAAGCCGAGGGATCTCTTCCGTCGGATCAACACAGATACTTGCAAGCCATCACAGAAAGGCACACAAACACAAAAAGTAACACAAACACCCACATATATACACACACGGGAGAAACATAATGCTACCCACGTCACATTTTTCTTCAATGTATTAGACAGAAGGTGTAAACTGAACATATGAAATGTAAATATCTCACAATTGGTGCGCCTGTGAGTGAAAGCAAAATTACTTGGTAGAAGTTAGGGCACAATTCATACTTGTCATGACTATTACCATCATGAATCTCAACCTTTCTTGAAGAAAATAATACATTTACAAGCACATAAAATAATACACTGCAGTGTGGATGTACAAATGGCCTGCGCATACACTAAAAAAACACCAACAAACAAGTCTACAGCAAGTCTAAGCAATACAAACCATTTCAGACAGTATTACAGATGGCAATTCATCAAGCTTCTGTAATCCAAATAACAGATTTTTTAAAATAATATATCCATACTGTATCACTCCCTTCTGAGCTTTTAAATTACTTATGAAATATAAATTACAAATGTCCATATGGCAATGCAGATCCATAGCCAAACAACATGCTTCTCATTAATTGAGCTAAAAGTAGATGCAAAATGGAGCCATAATGATCTTCAGTGGCAGTTATTTGATGTGACACTATTCTGTATGTTTATACATAGTGTGTGTGTGTGTGTGTGTGTGTGTGTGTGTGTGTGTGTGTGTGTGTTTCTGCTCTGTCATAGGTAACTCTTTCAGATACAATCCCCAATTGGGAAAAGGCTCCTTTTTGGGTTAACGTCAGGTTAACCCTTAGATGCACTCTACACTAAGTGGGTCAAAAATGACCCGTGTTAGAGTCAATGTGTTTTTATGCCACTTTTGTCATTTTGGTTAAGAATATTTTGGTCCACACAAGAATGATTTCATGTTCATGAAATATTTTTATTTTTCCCTTTTTTTAACATGTATATATAATCTGTGTGGTCCACAAAATATATATTCCTGACAGTCACAGTTGATAAGTTGACAGTTGAAATCCCATAGGAAATGAATGTGGGTCATTTTTGATCTAAGGGTTAAGGACAGTAGTGGTGATGGTTAAGGTTACAATTTCAGTAAGTCTCCAGGAAATAAATGTAAGTCAGAGTAATGTCAACAAAAGTGACCATGGTCTGATCTATGTATGTATATGTGTGTGTGTGTGTGTGTGTGTGTGTGTGTGTGTGTGTATGTGTGTGTGAATGCAATGATTTTTATTTGTGGATGCTGTAAAATGAAAGTATTATTGTTTTTGCAACATTATTTACATGACAACTTGTTTTTACCTCAGTTATTCAGTTTAATTGCCCTAATCTGTGTTGATATGCTATAGAATTTACTGTAGTATATTAGATAGTTAAAAATCCAAATTTTTATTTTGGATTTTTACTGCTGCAGAATTAAATGATTATCATTATTACTTGAGTATTTTTTTTCACTTCTAATGCTATTGAAATTGTTGTAGATCTGTAACCTGAACCATTATTTCCCCTGCACTTCATTTATTTTAGCTCCACATGCTGTCATATGGAGGAAGGCAGTAAATGTTAAAATGATTATGATGTGAGCACCAGGAGACATGGGTGTTTTGTGTTGTGCATCTTGCTGTTTTTCCATTGACAAAAAAATGTTATTCTAAGTAAAACTGTAGATTGATTATTACCAAAGTGACTGGTTGTTTTCAATATCAAGAACTGTAGATCATTTTGGATGACACACTGAATTAAAGAAAGCTGATATGAGTTATCTTGTTACAATACTAGAAAACATCTAAATATTATTTTTGAACATACCCATCCTTACTCCATGTGTCTGTCTGAAGCAGATTTGTGGTCTATGTGCAAGCTCTGCAAGGCATTCATAAGATGTAAGCTGCTGATGGTGACATGGGTGTGTCTGCAGGCTCCAGGCCAAGTCCCTGTGCACAGCAGCTGGGATCCTGCAATCCTCCCTTGGCCTTTTGACAACATATACACATACAACAGCAACAACACTGCAAGAAAAACCCAGCCAAAATCACTTCTTAATAAATTAGAAATTTCCTGTGTAGCATCTAAAAACAGCACATACAGTAGACCTACTTCAGACATACAGTAGACAAAACTGGTGCCAATTATAAACTCACCAACAGGTACCACTTTCTGTTATTCATTCAATCAGAGAAATAAATCACCAGATTTAGAAGATTTACAGCTGTATCATTGTGGTCAGTATCTCAACCCCACCCATCGGAGCAGAGGTTCAGGCTGTCCCCAAAATACTGCATTAAGCCTTCTTTTCTTCAGATTCAATCTACCTCTCAATCAGAACTATGCAGTGGTTCAAAGAAACATCTACAGATAGAAAGTGTGTATCTACCCTTTAACGTACTGTTCTGGTTCAGGAAAAATAAAGATAATCTCTGTAACAAAGAGCCTATTTACCATTTATTTATTTAAACACTCACTTGTATTTGCACTGATTCTTGTCAGTGTAGCTTTTGAAATATTGAATACAGAAAAATTTTATTAATTAATTAAAAGAAGCCAAATCAACACAGAAGGACATCATCACTTGCTGGCACAGAGGGTGATATAAAGACTGATGTGCCAGCATGGGTCCATCTGTCCTCAGGATAAAACTGTTACACATTCACTAACACGTATAGAGATGTCCAGACAGAGACTCATCATCGTCAAAGCAGTTCTACATAAAAAGTATATGATACAACTCTACTCTTCATGATAACAGAGGGTTCAAATTAACAGCAGGCCATACACTTAAACATATTTTTTGATCACATAAAATATTCATGCAGTATTCATTCATCCCCCACATTCATGGATTGATCAGATTGATTTGACTGTAAATAATCAAACAACCAACTGTCATTAGATTCTGTTTAAAAGTTGCTAAATCTTTACTGAAGTATATCGAATTACAGGAAAAAAACAAAATACAGAAATCTAGAAATCTAAAATAACCAGCAGTGGTCTGACTTTTGCAAAACAGTATATTTCCTTAGGAATTTATTACTCCTATAGCTGATTGAGAAAAAAACATGGCCTATAAAAGTTGCTCCATTATTCATGTGATTTTTCTGCCACTATATACGTAGTTTCTCATATCTCCTGAAACAAGAGAAACTGAAATAAAAGCAAATATTATTATCTCTTCCTGTTTCCATTTTTCTTTTTTCACAAGCAATATCATGTCATGTATGCATTACTTCCCCCTACAAGCATTCATGTGACTAAATTTTATAAAATCTGAAAGACCACTGCCTATTATAAAGATGTAACAGGCTATTTCCACACAAAGCAGAGCCAAAATGTTGAATACTGTCCTTTATTTTACCTCAAGAGCAATTAAACACATGTGCAGCCTCTTTCCTCTTACCCCACCCATCATGTCCCACTCACACAGTGGGGATTAAGCCTGTCTCATACAGAAATATGACGTTATTTTTTAGAAACCCTTTTTTGTGCCAGTTCTGTGCCCAAATATGGCCATCTGGTCTGACTCTCTATTACATATCACTAATCTCAGGTGCCGCACAAACAAACACACATACTTGCATGCACGCACACACAAACAGACCAAAATACTCCATGTAATGTAGTAAATGTCCACATCGGCTGTTGAAACAACCATATGACACAAGGTGTACCCCTTTTGATCCCTGAAGATCTTTCTCTCTCTCAGCAATAGCGTGGACAGCATGGACTCACTGCAACAAGTCTACAACTTTTTGTTAACCAGCTTGTGAAAAATATAACTGCTGATGCTCAATAAGAAAAATGGTAAATGTACTCACATACTTCACATACTGTATTTAAAGTTAGTTTCCACATGATCTCCCCATCTGCAAAAAAGACAAAAACATGTCTAATCCCTAAAACCAAATCTTTGCTCAATTGTGTGTTATAAACTTGTTGGGGGATTAAAAAACAGAGTGTGTGTGTGTGTGCAGGCTATAACAGATGGATGGAGGATGGAGGTGGAGATTTGAGGAGTTCTCTGGGAAATTAATGAGACACTTAAATACTCAAGGAATCTCAAATTAGATATTTACATTGACCTAAATCTCATTCTGTCTCCTGTAACAGTGGCAGGAACAGTGTAGACTAAACCATTGTCAGTCACCAAGTACTTGAAAGAAAGTTTGCTCATAGATAAAATATGGTTTGAACTTCAGTGGCTGCATGTAACCCATGAGGGAGAGACCAATGCAAACAGCAACAGTGCATAAAATGTTGGTGGCATTATTCAGGTGATTAGCTTTTCAATACACACTGAGCAATACAGTACTGCAGAAGCATGTTATCTCCTCTGGTCAGATGTTGGAAATGATAACTGGAACTTTTTTTTTTCCATTTCAAAGTTATAGTAGACACTCCTCTTTTTACTTCATTACCTTTTCATACCTTTCTTTGCTGCTTTCTCTGCAGATTAAGATTTTACATTAAGTCATTAAACACTATAGCAATAATAGCTGTTTATACTCTATATTACAATTAAACTTCCTGAATATATTTATATCTATATTTATATATAACTATAATTGATAATAGTTGCATACCAGGTAGAATTACAAACTGCACAAATTAATCAACTAAAAAAAATAAAAAAAATAATCAACTACCAGGAAATATTCAAAGATTGTTCACTGAAAGAGAGGGTTGCTATAATTTAAGGGGATTGTTTAAATTCAAATTCATTTTTCACACACACACACACACACACACACACGTTTTTGTATTTCTGTCTGTGGGGTGAGATTATGGAACAGTCTGAAATTAAAGCTCAAGGAATGTAGGCTAATCTAATCTAATATTATTTTGGAGAAATGCTGACACGATGATTTTCAGTAACAACTTTTTATACGTTCAATTAAAACCATAAAGTACAGTATGGAGATATTACATTGTGTTCAGTAGTAGGCTCTTCCTTTTCTGTTTGCATCAGTGTAAAGTTTTTATTCAGAAATATTTAGAGGAAAGCTGGGATTTCTCAGTTGATCCAGCGACAAACAGTAACGCCGCTTCTCCTGCGCGACTATGCAACAGCTGGTTGAATTAAAAAACCGCATCATAAACAATCTCACAGAAACCTTGTTGAGGCACTTGTTGAAACAGACTGTTTATGAAGAGGCAAGTCGCTTACCTTCATTTCCGTCACGAACAAACTTCCGGGCGTTGTTGATGAAAGTTTGGCGCTCCGGGCCGCGCCGGAGTCATGGTTAGTGCTCACTGACTCCACTGACCAAGGCGTGCATCCCGTCACCCCGGAGTCGACCGCACCGACAGAAGGCACGGTGGAGGTCACCCGGGGGCCAGATGTGGGAGTGATATAACAACAGCATGATTACGTTTAATTTGGCCAATTCCCTGCTTGCAAAATCCCTGTTTTTCTTCGTCCGCTTTATCTCGAAGAGAGCGAGAGAGAGGGAGAGAGAGAGAGAGCGAGAGGGAGAGAGAGAGAGAGAGAGAGAGAGAGAGAATTAAAAAGGGTTGTTTCCTAACCTCTGGCCAGCTGCTTTATGCTCTCTTGACTGCACCACCATCATGATCACTTTTTGTCATGTGTAATCCCAATGCTGAATGGAGCAAGGAACAGCTTTTATCACAACAAAATGTTCTTAAAGAAATTGTTCACATGTTTTCAAGATGCCCTCGTTTTCCTTTTGGTCCTCATCTCCTATCATTAAATTCAGCTCAAGATAGTATGAGGCTTCATTGGTCTGAGTTAGCATTAAGTGGGGATATTCCAAAATCAGTCCTTTAAGTATGAACTGTGCTTCCATGAGCCAGACACAGGAAGGATTTTAACTCAAAGCTGGATTTTTGTACTGAATAGTCTGTAACTTTGGAAGATAGTCGTTTGATTTTAGAACACTGCTGAAGACTAATTTCAGCTTCAAATGAATTTAAGAATTATTTTTTGCACAGGATGAGGATTGTGGATTTTTTCCTAGATCATGTACAGTGAGTTTATTGAAGAAGAGATCGTTTCCACCTACCAATAACTATTTCAATGTACAGTATGGGAATATATGGGTGTTGATTTAAAACAGACTTGAAAAAATGTGATCGTATCCTTTAATGCTCTGCTCTCCTCTGCATATTCACAAGTAGCCCGAGTACCTACAGCATGTTGCATTTTAAATAGGCTCTGCAGGTCAAAAGGGTAAACTTGCTGTGATTGAATATGATTGATTCACTGCATTGCTTACTATTAAATTAATTACCCATCATCACTGTTTAAATGGATGTGTCTGGCACTGACGTTCCCACTGGTTAACCTCTGGTCCTGCATGCAGCCTCAGGCATTGGAGAAGATGCCACTGTCTGGCTCATGTAAAGAGTCACATGGGCAGTACTACACAGTATGGATAGGCTTCCCTCTGCAGGCTCATGCTGGAAGTGCACTTTGACACACCCAAGTTGAAATGAAGGCATGTTTCAGACTTTTTTTCAATCACTAACACAATTTTTGACCGTTCTCCCAACTTCTAAAGTCATACATGGGCCATATCCTTCAATTTATTAAGCCTCATCCTCTACTGTTGACACATTTTTATTGATCAAATCACCACCCTATATATAGATCAGACATTCCCCACGGCATGTGTCTCATGCTAGTTTTCCAGGCTACACAGCCACAGGAGTCTGGCTGTTTATGCCTGTTTTCCGCATCTGTGTCCATATTCATGAGTTGCACCTGCCTTCTTCCAGGAAGCCTAGACTGCATGTCTCAACAGGCCTGATCTCCTGCTCTTCTCTCAATCAGTGACACTTCTCTGTTTTCTTTATTCCTTACGAAGCTGTTACTGCCAACATTCTGCATCAGTTCTGCTTTCCCACTGGAGTTACAAAAATAGGCCAAAGAGAGTAGGGGTAGGAAACTTCAAAGACAAAGCTGGAGTGATGACAAGGGGGAAGAGAAAGGATGCTGGGAAGAGTTTGTACAAGTCTGATAAACTAGGTTTTCAGTTTTGTCAGGAGAATAAAAAAATTTACTTGTTCATCGTATTTTGCCTTAATTTGATTTCAAGCCCCCTCTTCCCTACTTGATGCTGATTAGTGATGAGCAAAGAAGCAGGTAGAAGGTTAAAAGTGTGGGTCACTCTCCAGTCATAACACAGATTTCTGTCTATTCTCTGACTGTTGGAAAACTATTGTGTGTGTGTGTGTGTGTGTGTGTGTGTGTGTGTGTGTGTGTGTGTGTGTGTGTGTGTGTGTGTGTGTGTGTGTGTGTGTCCAGTAGTTTTAAATTGTGCTTTTAAGGAAAGGCAGATTCAACTTCAACCTGAAACTTGAGTAAAAACACACCTCCAGAAAGACACATATCAAATGGGATCCACACAATGATGGAGAAACAGGAAAAAGGAATGGAGACCAGGAGGGATTTTAGAACATGGTTATAGAGTTTTTGAATTATTTATGTGGGTGGGATATTTTAAGCCCTCCATATCATGTCTGTGAGCAATGAGTGGCGGAGGTACAGAGACAGGGAGAGGAAGTGGGTATCATTTGCCTGTTTCCTCACTGTGGTGACACAGGCACACACACACACACACACACACACACTGTGTTTCAGTCATAGAGTGGTTGACTCATTTTACTGTAATAAAGGAAAAACAGCAGAACCACAGAACGGCTGTGTTAAAAAATATATAAAAAGAAAGAAAGTAATCATCACTGTTTAAATGGATGTGTCTGGCACTGACATTCCCACTGGTTAACCTCTGGTCCTGCATGCAGCCCCAGGCATTGGAGAAGATGCCACTGTCTGGCTCATGACGGAGTATGGATGTAAAGAGTCACATGGGCAGGACTACACAGTATGGATAGGCTTCCCTCTGCAGGCTCATGCTGGAAGTGCACTTTGACACACCCAAGTTGAAATGAAGGCAGGTTTCAGACTTTTTTTCAATCACTGACACATTTTTTGACCGTTCTCCCAACTTCTAAAGTCATACATGGGCCATATCCTCCAATTTATTAAGCCTCATCCTCTACTGTTGACACATTTTTATTTATCAAATCGTCACCCTACTGTATCAGACATTCCCCACGGCATGTGTCTCATGCTAGTTTTCCAGGCTACACAGCCACAGGAGCCTGGCTGTTTATGCCTGTTATCAGCATCTGCGCCCACACACGCACACACACACACACACACACACACACACACACACACACACACACGCACACACACACACTTCTCCACATGGACTCATACAAAGAACCATAAAATATTCCATGTTTATCAGCACATTGTAACACCAGTAGACAAGAATGGTCTCTTGTGAATGGGTTCACTGTGGTTTACGGGAATCGAGATTTTTGGTTGTGATGTGTCCATGCTGGTAATAGTTTTTGACAGTTTTTCAGTCATAGAGTGGCTGACTCATTTTACTGTAATAAAGGAAAAAAAGCAGAACCACAGAACGGCTGTGTTAAAAAATATATAAAAAGAAAGAAAGTAAAGAGCAGAAAGATGTGTCACTCCTCTGTGTTTCTCTGTTTTAGTTGCAATTTTTTTCTTTTTTTTTTCCTTTTTGACTGAACTACAAAACCTTGTGGAATTGCATTATCATGGCAGATGTTAAACCCACAAAGATAAAGGGTTGATTTGTCTGTCCTGTAATGTCACATCTAGGTTTAGGGTTGCATACCTCAAACAGTCTTATTTAGCACAGTTTGACAACTAAACATTTAAATATGAATGGTACAATTAGTAGGCAGTATACTCAACACTTTTATGAATAAAGAGGAAATAAAAATGATCACAGATTTAGCTTTTTAGCAAATGCCGTGCAGACATAGTATCAAAGCTGCAAAGCATGCCACACAGTTTTAGTTTACTAGTATTGCAGAAAGATGAAAATATGAAAGCTTAGTCAAAATTGAGAAAACAATGCACTTTCCATGCCTCTTCATGGACACTAGGGGGCAGATAGGAAAACAGTAAGGGACTGAATGAATGGATAGTTCTGTGAGTTACTTGCTGAATGCATGGCCCATAAACACAAAAAGTCAATTGTGAACTTAACAGAGGAGGCAACCATTGAAGGAAGCACTTTATCTTTCCACCTAACCAGTAGATATCTACATGACAAACTGAAATAACTATTTACAGATTTACCTCAGAAATGTCTCAAAACTAGTGTTCATTAAAAAGAAATAAATCTAGAGAGAAAAAGGTTTGTATGACATTATGATAGTAGTTCACTGCTACTACCGCAAGGCTCAGCTTCATTTCTTTAGGTCATTGATAAAAGCAGCAGGTTTCCCAGACATAACTGTTTGTTATTTAAGACACACACAGTTAGCATGGCTAATAAACATTTTTATTAAATAAAGATATCTTTGCCCACTTTCTAATTTGGTACCCATTAGTTGAATGTGGTGTCTTCATTTTTTCCTTCAAACTTTTATACACACTCGTATAATTATGGGGTCTTTTTTGCAGCCCACAGAGAGCTTGTCTGAAGTGTAGCAGATACTGTATATCTGATAAGCTTTATATATGGAAGATATAGTATTGTTTGTGGTAATGTATTAAGTTACACTATTTTTAAAGAACAATTCGTGATATAAGATATTTTCTTGGCAGTTTTCTCTCTGAAGATCACGGCAGTGTTTGCAATGCCATGTATATACATTAGTTTTGTTATGCCTCTCAAACATTACTCTGTGCCATGTGCTTTGTGTTGCTTCCATGTTAAATTTTGTCATTGGCTGAAGTAAAGACAGATGATACGATAAAGAAGAAAAGATCATCAATTGAAATAAAACATCAGTTGGTAATCTTATCTACTGGACAAATTAACTGAGGGTGTTTGTGCATTTTACATTATTTATAAAAACAGTTTTGAAATTCCTTACTGTGTTTTTTGAAATGCAAGGGTTTCTTAGCTGAAATTGGTAACATTTCGCCTTGTAAAACAGAGCTCTTTAAATCATTACACAGTATAGGCTTTTACTTATATGACACAGATATCTTAAAGTCTACATCGAAGAGCCTTACAGCACTATGGTTAGCTGTAACTAAACATATATGATGGAGAGCAGTCTAAAGAATGTAGGCCAAACCCGTAAATCAATTCTGCTCATTAAACACATCGATGGACTGGAGGTCCCTAGTGGTGTTTTTCTTTTCTCATATGTTCACCTCCTCTTCAAAATCTAACCCTGCCCTCAATCCACCCCCTCTATTATTCTCTTCCTCTTTCAAACATGCATCCGTCTGGCAAGCAATGTGTTTTATTTAGACCTTTTTGACTTTTTTTATTTTTTAATTTTTTTAAAATAATTTTTAAATTCCAGTTCACGTTATTTAAAAACTATTTATTTAGTTTCTTCCTTTTTGTTCAACAAAAAATACAGATCCAGCAAAAAAAAAACAACAAAAGTCTCGGTCCTCCACATTGCAAATATACACAATTCTTCTATTTAACTATTTAAAGAAAGAAGGAGATATTTCCTATAAACAGAGAGGAAATCTGCCATATGCACTATCAATAGAAGAGGTAAAGACAGGGGGCTTCCACTGTTGGGACAGGAATAATGAAAGAAAGGGGCTTCTCCTCCTCCATATGCACACACGTAAATGAACAGATCTTCACAGTACACACAGAGGTTTCCTCTATGGAACCTGGTCGGCTATAAAGCAAGTTCAGGTTGACAGGCCATTAAGTGGGCTCTGTATTAGGTTATAAATCAGATCATACTGTAATGGGCAAATGTTCACAGCATGTGAGGCATCACTTGGTCTACTCGGTATTGCCTCATACAACATACAAATACAAGTGCACTTGTGTCCATCAAAATGACAGGCCTCAAGACGAAATAGGCTTAACTGTTAATATATCAGTTTTATTATTTTCTTGTAGGTGCTTTAAATCATTAAATGAACTGTGCCTACAAAATGAGTCTGGACAAAAACGGGGAACATCCTCTCTTGCATTGTAAGATAAACCACAGATTGTGATATAGGTGGCATATTGGCCTTCTGGCGGGCTTTAAGAGAACTTGAGCAAAGCTCCTTTTACAGCAATCAGTGGATCAATATCTATCAGTTATCTGGAAGGTTGCCAAGCTACTGTCCTTAGCTGACATATGGGAATCTAGTCAACCTAGAAGACCAGAGGGAGCATTACCCCTCCTAATACATGTCTGAGAGGAGAATCAGATCACCCACTGTGCATTACTTTGTTGCTTAGAGGCACTGGAGAAGCAGTGATGGAAAAACAGAGAGAGAAAATGTGTGGGAAATGAAATATGAGAGAGGCAAATAATAGAGAGAGGTGAAGCCAGAACAAACTCAAGCAGCAGTGATGAGAGCACAAGGGAGTTACAACAAGAGGAGAGACAAACATTTCCAGCCACTAGGAAGTATGAGACACTACTGAATGACACGGATACTACAGACAGTATTTGTACTTGTCCCACTCCACGTTGAACCAGGAGTCAAGAGCATTTTACTCTCTGCTCTCCTTCTAAATCTCTCTGCCTCACTTTCCTCCTTCCTGCTTTTTATAAATAGACCACTTTGCTTTCTCAGTAAACCACTGAGAGTATAAGGTCCACTTATGGGAAGCAGGACACAATACCATTGAGAAGGTGAAGGCCAATTGAATTGATATACCTCCTGTAATGGATAGGAGTGTCAGTGGTGCTTTCATAAATGTATGCTGTAGATATATTTCAGTTTTCATTACCCATGGGGTTATTCTCTTTGCATGTTCTTATTAATTCTGTACTTTCTGGATAAACATTATAAAGTTAGAAATCACTGGCCCAACCACCTGGAATATCGATTTGGGCTTTTATGACAATATGGGCATCATTATGATACAAAGTGATCTAAATCCCCAATTTGAACTACACATCCATTTGTTTTTGTAAAAAGATATCTGTCTTTTTGTTTAACACAAGGCCCATTGTAAAACATTCTGCATCACATGAGAAAGACACAACAGCAGCTTGAGGTTATCATAAAGATGGTATTGTTATATCATCATCAAGACCATTATTATTCATAATAGTTTCATAATTTACAATTATTTTGAATGATAACAGAATCTCTCTATAGATAATTTCTATTCAATTGATTTATATCCATTGGAAGTCCTTGTGAAGGGCATCGCAAGTGTCAAATCTATATTTCCTTTGTGTGTAACAATGGACAGTTTGCGTCATAGTCTTACAATGGTAGAAAAAACACAGGCTTATACAAACAGTATAAGAGTATAGACCACTATTAACAGAGGCCACAATACAGTGAAGGAGCTGAAGATTTGTGATAAGCAAATAGAGGAGGCTAGAGAAAGGCTAGAGGAAGTGGTCTAAGTAGAAAGTGAATTGAGGTGGTTGGCTAGGGGTACAAATATAAAGACAGAATCTATTTGTCCAAGGCTTGCATGTGCATTTTAGTCAGACTTCAGCCCCTGCACTGTGTGAGGCTCAAAGGTGACCTAATGATGACATTCACATAGAAAAACATAGTGAAAAACCCCGATCAACTATACAGTGTCTGATGACACAAATAAGATAATAAGATAATAAGAATCTCATAGAAATTATATTTCCTTTTTGATTTTTTAATATACTTCCATCCAATGTCCCTGAAGCATACCAAACCTAAAAGATAATTCACCTACAGGACAACTTTAGTTTCTTAGACTACTTCAGCAAGCATACATTTTGATTCCCTGCTACACAGGAATCTGAACATGGCAGAAGCTCATTTTAAAGCTGAAGCTTTAGGCATTTTAAGACATCATTGAAAGCAGCTCTTAGATACATTGTTTACATGGCTACATGTGTTGATCACCAGCAGTAGTTTGAAGTCCATTCACTTTGTGGCCGTGATGTTTGATAGAAGCACAGGTGTCTGTCCTGATAACAGAGGTGACCATGAAGGTATATGTTAACAGGCAGTGTGTGTAAACTGGCTGTATGTTTAAAAGTCTGTGGATGTGTATCAAGTGTCCTCTTGTCTGTGTGAAGTACAGCAAAGATGTGTTTTTTGTTGTGTTCAGATTATCCTGATGTGCCGTCATGTTGGTTTCTCCCAAGAGAATGTTTTTGTCTTGACAGAGAGTGTCACTTCAGTAGTGTGCTTGGTAACAAGAGTGGAAAAGACAGCAGTCCAAGCAAAGCCTTCAGGTCACATAAAGTCACATAGGTGTTCCCACACATAAAAGCTGTTAGGAGAAATAACAGTATACATCAGAGTAAAAAGCAAAAGAGGGTGTTGGCAGTGTTTATATAACTTTCAATATATTTTTCTTCCCTCTTTTTCCTCTCCACAATTCCCTGTAACTGGCCTCAGCTGATAATGTAGCTTATCTCAAAAGTCAACACATGCTTGTAGATCTCATCTCTAGTGAGCGTGGCTAAAACATTCCCCTCTGTTTACTTGTTGTATATACTATATGCATCTGTTGAATATATATATACACAGGCTGTAACCAGTGTGCTGAAATGGAAAAGAATGTACAGAGCACCATAATCAGTCTGGCCACGAGTCAGAAAGAGCAGATAACTGCCCGCAAGTTGACTTTGAGAGCTACATGCTCAACTTGTATCTAAAAGCTCTGTTTTTCTCATAATCTCTTTGTGTGTCTGTCTCTACAACACACGTATACATACACACACACACACACACACACACACACACACACAGACAACACACTACACACTGAGCGTGATGGACCTATATCAGAGATAGGGGCACTCAGACAGTCCCTTGGAGCATTATGATACACTTGGCTGAGCAAAAAGTCTGACTGACCAACTGTTTGAGTCTCTGTGCATTCACTGTGGCGGCAGTAGATAGTAGGTAGCTGTTGTTGTGCTTTCACTATGAGACACATTTACTGGGTTGTGCCTGACACTGATTATATAGACAATCAAGCTAAACGGAGCAAGACGCAAATTTCTGAACTGTGGGTAATATGTTTAGCTCTCCCTGTGGCTCTGGACTCTCTATTTCACCAAACTTCTTATTTCCTCTCACATTTAACCCACTGTTACTTTCTCAATCTTCCTTACATTTCAAATGGCAAACAAATCTCTCTTGGGCACACAAACCCCTTTGGATAAATACTTCACAGGGATTTCAAATAGCGACAGCAAGAGGGTGCATATGCAATGTATCACACATCTACTGCAAGACGCTTGTCTTTCATATATTGAACTATACTGCCAGTACCTATAGCAATATTGGAATATATTTAAGTCAATTTGCTTTTTAAGTATTATTCATACTAATCCATGCTACAATGAATACTTTTAAGGACATGCAGCACTACAATAGCAGAACAGCATCTTTTTGATAAAAAGTTGAAGGACACAGCCTAGGTCCTGTATTAGAATATGGGCAAAATTCACAATGTAATGACTGTTTAAGCTGCATGGGTACAAATAAAACCTTAAATGAATAAATACCAAGAAAATAATAAATCGCTTTTACAATCTAAGATAAGCCCGGTAGCAGCAATTTGACCTGATAATTGACACTTGTTGTAGAGTGAAATAATTGCAAAATATTTGAGTTGAACTTGTTCCAGAGGCAGACAAACTCACTAATTTTGATCTATTGGTTAAGGGGAGAAATGTATGGGAGAGAGGGCATGCCAGGATAAATTGATGATGCTAAACCCTTTATCGATTTAAATTAGCTAAGAGCAATCAATTTTGTTAGTATTGCTAATGAGCATCTGATATTATAAACAAGCCTACAGTACATTGCTTCTTAATAATTAACCAGCAAGACTGAATAATATGAAGCTGGTATTGCTGGTATTAGACCTTAAAGGTCTCCTAAATTAATTTCAGTTGACCTAGTTGACCTCATGCTGTGGTCGAGCCTTTATAATTGTTAACTTTTAAGGTTAATGCATTTAAAGCCTTAATCAATTATACATCAAACCAGTTAACTTTGCTGCCATGAACCTTAAACTGTTAGAAAACTGTCTTCTGACAAAAACAACTACCTAAATCTCACTTGAGTTGGGTCCTTAATCTCATTTTGTGTAGGCTATGTCTACAAACATGGAATGCTATGAAGTTGACAACAGCAAAGTTTATGCTGGGCAGTGGTGTCAAACTTAACAGTACTTACTGTACATCTGTTACAGTGGATCCAGGTGGCAGCTAAAGAGACACTTAAAGGTACAGTTAAAAAGATGGAGAAATAGGCACTCACGCAGAACACTTAGATAATATTCACTACCTTTCCTTCCATGTTGGGTGTTTCTAGTATATAAAATGTAGGTGCTCATCCTATGAGAGTTGAAAAGCACGCATTCATCTTATTGCCAAAGAAACACACATTGATAAAGAAAAGTAAAATATACAAACACCAATAAATAAACAAGACAGTCACTCCGTTTAGAGAGACATTTCTTCCATCCACCTGCTGGCCTGCATTGGCTGAAAACAAAAAAAGGCAAAGTCTTGGTATGTGTACATGCAGTAAATCCACTTGAGCTTGAGCTCTTGTGGTCCAGAAGTATAGCACAGCAATGTCATCTATCTGTTGTTCGCTTCAGAGGCTACTGGTGTGTACTAGGTAATATATAGTGAGGGCCAAGGGAGGAATGCCAGTGCACTAAGGGTCCTTTGAATTAAGCTTTTTTTCACATGAAGCAACACTTGGCCATATGGCCAAAAGTGTATTAGTATCACTGTGTCTCTTTCTCTCTCCCTCTTACTGAATTCAGTTTTCCCATGTTACAATGGCTGTGATCTCAGCGATTCTGTTTTTCTCTGAGTCAGGACCTTGGCAGTTAGAGCAGCAGAAATTGCTCATGAATGCTGATAGTATAGCCTGTTAAGTTAATTATGTGTTAAATAAATGTTGCACTGATTTAAATCTTTGTTGGTGTGCACCCCCACCCACAACCCCCCCGGCAGTTTGAGAAGGAATGTAGAAACAGCTGGTCCCTTTATGTTGTTAATATAGATTATTACTGGTTAGGCTACTATTTGGCTACTTTTGCGAGCAGGACGACTACTGTCACATAGGTAAGACTAACTCCATGCAGACACAGACAATGTCCCAAATAAGACAGATGGCAGTTCTATGATATGCTCTCATAGGTCCCTCAGATGTGGGAGAACACTAGGGTCTCTCTGCTGACCTTTTCTCCAAGTTAATCTCACTCATTTGCTCTGGACACCTATACTGGGTGCCATATATTGGTCAGTACAAAGAGCCACATTTTCATCCTCCTGTTACAGTCCCTACAGACCCCAGCTTAAGTTAACCATCTACAGCAGCTGACATTATACATCTGTACGCATCTTAGTGATGTTTACATAGTTAGTGTTGGCCAGGGTGCAGTTTCCTGTTTTCATCGCCTCTGGTCTGAAGTCCTCAGTGCTGTGGTTAACGGCCTCCTGGATCTCCACATAGTCGGATTTACTGAGAGTGGATCCACTGCCGCTCCGACCACTCTTCTTTAGATCCTCAGCTGAGTTGACTTTAGGCACGCTTGGAATATTCAGATACTGTGCCTGTTCCTCACCCTCTGTCTCTCTGTGGTAGAAGTAGTTGAAGTTCGACACAATGACAGGGACAGGCAGGGCAATAGTCAGGACACCAGCGATTGCGCAGAGAGACCCCACAATCTTGCCTCCAATGGTAGTTGGGACCATATCTCCATAGCCCACAGTGGTCATGGAAACCACTGCCCACCAAAAGGCCTCAGGGATGCTGCTGAATTGGGAATGTGGCTCGTCTGCTTCGGCAAAGTAGACAGCACTGGAGAAGAGGATCACACCGATGAACAAGAAGAAGATGAGGAGGCCCAGCTCACGCATACTGGCTTTCAGAGTCTGCCCCAAGATCTGGAGCCCCTTGGAATGACGTGATAGTTTGAAGATACGAAACACTCTGACTAGACGAATGACACGGAGAATGGCCAAAGACATAGCCTGCTGGCCTGCTTGGCTGTCCTCTGGTCTCTCTGCTAGCTCTGTGCCCAAGGTGATGAAGTAGGGAATGATTGCCACAATATCAATTATGTTCATAATGTTGCCAAAAAATCCAGCTTTACTTGGACAGGCAAAGAACCTGACTAGGAACTCAAAAGAGAACCAGATGATGCAGAGGGTCTCCACAATGAAGAAAGGATCTGTAAAATATGTAGAGCTGTCAAAGGTTGAGGTGGCATTGGACATAGATTGGAGAGGAAAACTGTACATCTCCTCATCGTCATTTCGGAAAACTGGCAGTGTCTCCAGACAGAAGCTGACAATAGAGATAAGAATTACCATGACAGAGATGATGGCAATGATACGAGCAGGACCTGAGCTCTCTGGGTACTCAAACAGCAGCCAGACTTGTCTCTGAAACTCATTGTCTGGCAGAGGCCGCTCCTCTTCCTTTATGAAACCTTCATCCTCTCTGAAAATTTCCATAGCCTCCTCACCCAATTCATAAAACCGGATCTCCTCAGAAAAAATATCCAGGGTCACATTAACAGGCCGGCGCAGCCTCCCTCCTGATTGGTAATAATATAGAATAGCATCAAAACTTGGTCTATTCCGGTCAAAAAAGTACTCGTTTCGAAGAGGATCAAAATACCTCATCCGTTTCTTGGGATCGCCCAGCAGTGTCTCTGGAAACTGGGACAATGTTTTGAGTTGCGTTTCAAAGCGTAAGCCCGAGATGTTGATGACCACCCTCTCACAGCACTCATGATCCGGCTCCGGGTCATATTGGTCATGAGGCTGACCCGGATGCGCTGCTGCTTCGTCCACAGGGTCGCCGGTCGCAACCGTCATGCTGGAGGGAGATGGGACCTGCAGCTTTCAGAAAGGGTGGGGCCACGTCAGGCCACAAAGAGATTAAGGCGCCACACACTTGTGGGTTCAGATACAGGCAGATCTGCCTGTGAGGAGCTAAAAAACAGGACAGAAGGCAGAGAAATGCTGCAGTTTTAATTTGATTACCAAGTGTGCCATGTTTTTGTCTTTTGCATTGGATGAGCATGAATCATTTTAAGCAAACAAATTCATAAAACAAATTACATTCATTAGTATATCTTCCTGACCAAGTTTTTATAATTTACTGATATTACTATTTCAAGATCTTACTGCAAACAGTCAGCCACAGGACCAGTTGAAAATAACCATCAGTGGGGGCCAACCATTTGAGCACATTGGCTCCATTGTGTCTATGTGTATTAGGTTATGAGTTCTCCCTCATATGAGCACACTGCAGGATCAATATGTTCGCCAGTAATACTGCATCAGCTCTCACAGGGTGCAATTACAACCAACAAATCTGATTATATGCTGAGTGCTCCATACAATCTCTGAGATGAATTTCCTCTCTCTAAATGTGTGATGCAACCAATAATCTCTCCTAAAACCGAACTTTAGCAAATCATTGATAACATTAATAGTTCAATTTAGGGACAGCCAGTAGACGACATACAGGCCAATGATATGTAGGCTACTTGGCACTTAATAGGCTATAGCACAACAGATGCATGTCTTAAAATGCAGGTGTATTTCAGGCTACTTTAACCAAAGTTGCAATATCTGAATGCAAATTAAAAAGTCTTACCTATTTTCACAGGCTCGTATACGACTTGTTTACAGTACGTCCTCTAATTGTGATGGTGATGAGTAAGGGGCCCAGCAGAAGTTGCCCGGCCCAAAGTCAGCGCCCACGGTCAAAGCAGCTCCTTTCTGCCAGCCATATATCACCCGAAGCTCTGCAGCAACGCAGCAGTGGGAGTGGGAGAGGGGACAAGGGATGAGGATGCAGGAGTTACCCCTCTCGCCTCAGTGACCAGCAGATACATGTTGTGATGCAGCTACAGAAGGCTACAGGTTGAAGTCGGCTGGAGTGGCGATGATGTGGTGGAAACAAAGTGATTTTCGTGAAAGCAATTCTTAAAATTCTTACACTGATCAGCAAAATGTGACGCCCCCACTTCAGAACAATATGACGCCACTATCAATAACAGTAAAGGTAATCCTCTAGCCTGATATCTGCAGACTTAAAGAAGGGATGTTGCAGTTAGGCGTTGCTGTCAGTATTTCTAGTCGGAAGCGCCCATACTTCGGCAGATTTCATCTAAGGCGAAATCACCTGTTTGATGCCAAACAGCTAGGACCGTATTTCACCCTTAGCTTTTTCATCTGTGCTTTTTAGCTCATTAAAATGTTAATTTATATTTCATCTCCACGAAAGTTCCAGCATATTTTTTTCTTATTGGGAATATCCATATGAATGCACCAATAATGCATATTAGTAACAAATGGAGGCTTATGTTCACTACCCATTCCATGGAATAACGCGTCCTCTGATGGCGTTTTTAAAAGGTGAAAAACATTTTCTCAGAAAATGTGCCAAAGCAGACAAGTTCATGCACTGGCGTATTTAAACATTAAATGGAAGTGTTGTAGTTGATTGGCAAGCGCGAGTGAGTTAGTTTGGAGTGGCAGCTGCCAGACATGCTCAAGCCATTTGCAGCCCTCTCCCGTGTGGATCATGGACAGCCACAATATATTCCATGCATTAAACAAAGCAGCATAGCATTATCTGTTTGACTACAGCATAATTTCAGATAATGGCATGCAGGAATTCACCCTGATTCTCTTGTTGCGCAGACGTATGTATTTTTATCCAGTTTGTCTCCTCTTAAAAGGTGCTTAGAGGTCGTGAGTCCATTCCTTCATTTATGTCCTTCTTCCCTTATTTGATTAATATGTCCAGCGGCTGTGTCATCTCATCACGACCAACTGTGTGTGAGCTGCCGGCTCTTCCCATGTCTCTCATATTTCACCATAATTCACCATAGTTGTGCTGCGTGGGCTGCAGTTGGGCATCGCAGCGCATACTAAGAGCTTCTTGCGCGCCTCGCCCCATCCCTCTGCGCTCCCCCTTTCCCGACACTCCAGTCCTCACTGCTCCACATTAAAGGGGAAGTATCGCCCACCACAGAGTGGAAATGGGTTTTAGCCAAACATACTCATGTAATGTGAGAACACTTACAAACAAAACATTAAGAGATAGAAACTGAAAACAAATGTCTGCTAATGTCAAACTATGTTTGCAGTTTGTCATTTGCCCCTGATGCATCTACTTGGCACCATGCCTACAATACAAAGCCTGTAATCACCTGTGAGCAGAGCATCAAAGTCACAGGTCAGCTTGTATGTGCAAAGAGAACAATAAATGGAGTAATTTAATCGTCATTATCCAATATAGTCTATGTGTGTGTTTGCACAAATATGAGAATATCAGCTAAAATATATGAGTAGTTTTGAAATATGTTATAAAGTCCAATATAATAATAATAATAATAATAATGCATTTTATTTAAAGGCGCCTTTCAAAGCACTCAAGGTCACCTTACAAGGCACATATAACACAACAACAGTACATCAAACAATACAAATCAGGTGACATTTAGTGCAAAGATAAAGAATAAAGAAGAATAAATATGAACGAGACTACAAAGTGCATTAATATAATAAATAAACAAGAATGAAGATTGCATAGTTAATGGGAGACAGAGTAGGCCACTCTGAATAGGTGCGTTTTCAGGCAGGATTTAAAGGTGGAGACAGAGTCTGAAGTGCGAATGTCTGGTGGGAGAGAGTTCCATAGGCAGGGGGCTGATCGGCTGAAAGCTCTTGACCCCATGGTGGTTAAGTTGGCAGATGGAGCAAAGAGCTGGTTGGCAGAGGAGGATCGGAGAGTTCGAGAAGGTGTGTAGATGTGAATAAGTTCAGAGAGATATGATGGTGCCAGGTTGTGAAGGATCTTGAATGTGAGGAGTAGAATCTTAAAGTCAATGCGGGATTTGATAGGGAGCCAGTGAAGTTGCTGCAGGGCAGGAGTGATGTGTTCAATGAAGAGAGTTCTGGTTATGATACGATGTTACAATATAACAAATCACACATTTTACTCAAAGGGCTTTACAATCTGTACACCCTGTATCCCAAGAATCTCAATTTGGATTAGGAAATCTCCCCCAAAACAGAAAGAAAATTTGCAGGCTTCTGCACAATATAATTTGTTGAGCCATTGACAATGCTCTGGTTATTTACAGATCTGCTTACTGTATCACAGTCCACTAACTACTGCCCAGGCCAATTAAGCACATGCAGGCACACTCTCACACAGACAGATGAATGATGTAACAGCTCTTAATGAAGTCTTCAACTACAAATGATGGAATTCATACTGGAGAGTCCAATGATTGTTCTCTGTCCCTCTTTCCTCCACTGCTTGAAAGTGGGACAGGTGAAAACCCAGATATGTCTTCAGGCAGTGAATGGGTATTTGCACATGAAGGAAAAAGAGACTCCACAACTCTCCAGAGAATGCATGAGGATTACTGCACCTTCCCCCTCCCCCCATATGATCTCCTTACTCTGCCTTTCTGTACTGCCCAAGGACAGGTTCAACATGATATGCAATCTTACTCCAATCAAAGTGTTAAACTACTGATTAAGATGATGACATGGGACCACAGGGACTGTAGCAGTGTCTCACTCTGCACAGAGCTGGTAACCAGTTTTCCAATTTGGCTGAAGGTCTCACTGAGGGGGTATTGACACTTTTACATAAGCAGGCTGATGGATGGTCGAGAACTCTTAAATCTTCATCGTCCATGAATGTAAATGAAGCAGGACCAATATTAAATGGAGGGCAGTTCAGAGCCCGGCCACCAATATCCAATTCAGGGTGTCAGTAGTGTAATCATTCATCATCCTCAACCACATTCCCAACAGTTTTCTATAACACAGTTTTAGTAGCAGGTCCGAAAAAGGCACTTAGGAAGTGGGATAAATGGGATTGAGTTTGCTGATATTGAGAGTGGATCATATGCCCTTTAATCTCTCTCTCTCTCTCTATCCATCCATCTATATCCATTAACATTCATGTACTATTAATTGCATTCAATAACCTAAACTTCTTCCCTGGAGTTGTCTGTGCTTTCTCATCACACAGGTAATCCAGGCCTGTAGACGTCCGGATGACAGATTCCAGTCCCGGACCTACTAGCTTCATTGTTGATTTTCATTGTGCTTCTCTCTCCTAGCCTTCTTTTCTCTCCTCTCAACCCCAACTGGTGGAGGCAGATGGCTGCCCACTCTGAGTCTGGTTCTGCCTGAGGTTTCTTCCTGTTAAAAGGGAGTTTTTTCTTGCCACTGTTGCTCATGTGGGAATGTTGGGTCTCTTTAAAGTTAAAACCTGAAGAGTTCGGTTTAGAACTGCTGCTCTATGTGTAAAGTGCCTTGAGATAACTTTGTTGTGATTTGGCGCTATACAAATAAAGATTGATTGATTGATTGATTGATTGATAATGTAATTTCAGTTTAATTAGTTTCATTTCATTCTTGCAGCTTTTGGGTTTGAACATTTTGAATGTGGTTATTACGTTCGCATCATCATATCAACATCAAGTGTTCATAAGTGTTCTTTCCCTGACCTCAACTAGCTGGTTTTAGTTGCCTACTCTGAACCATTCTGCAACATTACATTTCCTGAAAAAATGCTTTACCATATTACACCTGAACCACATTTTAGTTGCCACACCACAGGGGATTTTTGGCAGATACATGCAATAAAAATATTTCGGTTGATACATTGAAGAAAATGTTCAGTTTTACCAAAAACTAAAGAACCCTTTCAGACATATTTTAAGACATATGAGATTTGGTGAAAGTCAAAAGTCAAAGTAAAACATATTTATAGAACACATTTAAAAACAAAAAGATTTTGACCAAAGTGCTTGACTGAAGTGAATACTAATTTACTTTTGAAATGGCTTTTCCACACAAAAAAAGTTCAGTTACCTTCTTAAAATTCTCAAAATTATATATGTTTCTGCTCCCTCATTGAAAAATCCAGAATATATGAATTAGCAAATATCTTTTCATTTTAAAAATTTAAACTGCACCACTGAAGAACTCAGTTTTCCACATCACATTTGTATAAGTTGCATACTGTCCCACTGCCTTTAAATCGGTTGTGATGTCACATGTATTGCACTCAGGTGTACACCTATAAATCAGACTTAAGGTGTGCACAGCAAATTAATGTATAAACTGATTTCCAGTGTCAAATTCTGCACAGTGAAGCAACATCCAGGTAAATTAGGAAAGAGGAAAAACACATTTTTGAGAAGACAGAGACTTTAAATAATTTAACAAAAAGCTGCATATGAACATAATCTGTGAGATATGCAATTGATGTTTTTAAGATCATCTTTCTAAGTTATGCCATTTCCAGTAAACTGTGTCTTGTAGAAATAGTTTCACTGGAACACAGTTGATCAGTTATTTTGAGGGCCGTTAACCCTCCAACCAGATCTTAAATTCTGTCTCCAGTTCCTTCTCACCTTCAGGTTGTGCCAAGTCTCAGCAGGATGAAACCATTGATTTTGTTTTATGTTCAGCCAAGCAGACCAGATGGAACCTCATGGAGAAACTTAAGAATGTTTTCTAACTAATGACCCCACATGGCTGCAGTAACCCTGTGTGAGCATTACTGTTGCAGGTTTTTTGTTTTTCACTGTATTAAACATATTTTCACTAACAAAGACAAAGACCATGCCATTTGTATGGTATTTAAAATAATCATTTATTGGGTTTGACATGAAGCTTCGGGAAGAATTGGAGGAGGGTCAATTGTCCTGGGATGACTGGGGTAGAGGAGAGGGATAAGGAGGGTCAATCCCCGGGTGGATGAGCAGGAGCCGGAGGTTGGTCGAGTTCTTATATGGTGGAATGATGGGGGACAAGAGGAGAGATGAAAGAGGTCAATTACATGGGGATGAACGATGAACCAATTGGTGTCGTGACATCGCTGGAGCATCTAGGAACCCAGGGGCCAAGACTCAGGGGCACATCTCAATGAGCATGCAACTTCATCATCACCCAGCGGTTCCTATAATGAAAGCGGGAGAGGGAGCATTATTGTCTGTGGTCTGAGTTTTGTTTGAGCTGTGGACAAGAAAGCAAGACATTTGTTACAGATCATATAATGATGATCAGGACAGGAAAGTACAGGTATTGAGGTTGTTGGCCTATTCAATACATTTACTCAGTGAAAGAATTCTGATCATTTACATTCAGGAATTTTACTGAAATACAAATGAAGACCAACCCAAAATCTCCACCCTATGCAGCAATACCTGTGGAAGAGAGAGAGGGGGAAGAGGAAAGTGAAAAAGAGAGAAAAGAGGGCGTTGATCCAACTTATGACAGCAGACTGCAGGGGAGGAGCTTTGTCTTGGATGACCTCTACTGGTGCTGCAGCAGGTGATCATTCACTTACAAGCTATGACACACATGTAGTACACTTATAGCAGCATGTGCATGCAAAAAGTTGCAAAGACAAAAAAACAAAAACTACACGCTTCTGTTAATGTAGAAACGTGGGGAAAAAAAGAATTGCAAACACACACACTTACATAAACACACACGCTTGGACACTGTCACATTTGCTGCGGGTGCTTCCTATTTTATCTGTTATCAAACTGTACACAACCTAAATGGAGAGTAGGGAAACTTCACCATATGCCCACTCATATACACACACATATAAATGCACTCTTATACACCTCATATGGCTAAATTGCCTATATGACAGTTCCAAATGCCATCATAACCTTTCATTTCATTATGAACAAATGCAATCTTTTTCTTCTGTTCTCTATGACATGTATTAAAATAGTGCTCCTACAAGAGGCACTGGATTCAAGGAGGAAGCCTCCTACTCAATAACAACTTAATAAGTAGCTTTTACTTTTACCCCTCACCCCTTTTTTACCTATATTTTCTCCCCTCTCTCCTCTCTCTTTCTCAGCATGTTGCCCTCTGGGGTCCCTCGAAGTTTAAAAGTTTGCCCTTGGATGTTCTCTGCCTGTATGTTTAGAACAGCCAGGTCATTGATGATCATTGCTTTCATGGTGAGATATGTCCTTACCAGGAGTAGAGTACTCGGCTATTGATTCTGGATGTGGTTTCACTTTCTGTTGTTTTCCCTGCCTCAGAAAACAAGGAAAAATCAATGAGAGCCTCATCATGCTGGAGGAGTGACTTGGCTAAAAGAGGAAACTTGTGAGTATATTAATGACATTTATACTGCATGAGTATCTATTAATGGCAGAATGTATATGTGCAAAGATCTCCTGGCTTTACGCATCCACTGAATGTGCAGTGACACTGAGGAAATAGTCAGCAGGAAATGTAGTTAGAGGTGTGCAGAAAATGAAAATGAAGGGGAGGGCTGGAACCGGTGAAAAGGGTAGCAGATAAAGGTCACAGTGACAGAGTGATGAGTCATCCAG
This sequence comes from Scomber japonicus, assembly GCF_027409825.1. Taxonomy (NCBI): domain Eukaryota; kingdom Metazoa; phylum Chordata; class Actinopteri; order Scombriformes; family Scombridae; genus Scomber; species Scomber japonicus. The sequence goes on from NC_070581.1 coordinate 19,140,116, forward strand.
TGGAGCACAGCAGCATCTCTCTCTCTCTCTCTCTCTCTCTCTCTCTTTTACACTATCACCCTCACTGCCATCTGTCTGTTTGTTTTGACAGAAAAAACTGAGATGACTGGCAGCAGATCGACCTGTCCACCAGCTAGAAAGGTCTGAAATATGCTGCATATAATATTTTCAATGTGTTTGTTTGTGTGCAAAGTGTATGTGTATATGTTGTATATCTGAAATTGTTTGTCTGCATGTGTCTTTGCATATAGAGCATATGTCTTGATGGGGAGTCCCGCCTTGTCTGCTATGCCTGTGGCTGAAACCTGGAACTGATCAGCCAATCAGCATCCAGGAATAATCTCATTTCGTGGCAGCACTAGCAACAGCGTCATCACCCTTAGCAACATCTATGCCTGCATTGCCAATACTGTTGCTCTGTTGGTGAAAGTGAAAATATCACACAATTGAAATGTCCCAAGAAAAGAAGGTAAATCACATGTTCATATAATAAGCCTATGTTTACAATATTTTTTAAAAAATGTTTAAATGCAGGTCTTTTATAATGCTCCTTGTGTTTATTTTTAGGCACTTAAAAGTCATTCCATCACCCTTTTTTCATTCCTCATTAGTTGTTGTTGGCATTTAGCCCCACAATATCTCTGTTGGCATTGTCTTTACACCACTTAGACCTGCTGTCAAATGGAGTCCCTGCATGGTGAAACCCAGTCTGCCTGTGGGACAATACATTGTTCCTCTGCCAGAGACACACACATACAATATCCATAAACACACACTGACACAAAATGATACACAGCCAACCCCTGCCCTCTCAGAAGCTGTAAATGTGTAAATGCTGCAGAAATTGACACTGATATAAACAGTTTAAGTGGTGATCCCTCCAAAGCACCTGCAGAGAGCTGTAGCTGGTCTCTAAGGAGATTTGCTATTGTAGCGCCATGGCTGGTGGTGAGCTTTAATGTTATCATACATAGTTTTTTTTTCTTTTTTGTGTGTGTGACCTCAAGCATAAGTGTAACATGTTTAACATTAAAACCAAATAGAGAGAGAGGGAGAGAGAGAGAGAGAGAGAGAGAGAGAGAGAGAGAGAGAGAGAGAGAGAGAGAGAGAGAGAGAGAGAGAGAGAGAGAGAGAGAGAGAGAGAGAGAGAGAGAGAGAGAGAGAGAGAGAGAGAGAGAGAGAGAGAGAGAGAGAAAATATCAGGAAAAGAGCCAGAAAGACAAACAGTGTAGGGTAGATTTGTCCATAATTGTGATGTACTGAAAAATGTTGGGAGTATTTAGCATGAATTTCCAATATGTATCACAGAAAGGCAGTTTGAAACTCATGGCCACACAATAGCCAAGGGAAATGGCAGAGTTATTTGCAAGCTTGTGGGTTCACTGGAGCAATAAAGCACACTCGATCTTACACAGCATGACATTGCGATGGCTGTAAAGCTCTGCTAGAATGTTAATATTTACCTCCCCGGCAGAGAGATGATGAAGTTTTCCACTGGCTTGGATATCCTTTTACAGAACTACAGAGGAGACTTCTTCTGTATGAGTGTGTGTGTTTTTTCCTGTCACCAGTCATCTAAAGGGCTGCGAGTCAGACAGTGTTTTTCCCTACTAAAAGACTCATTGTCAGTCTTTGCACGGGAAACATTTAGTAATCTCTGCCATTTACTGTATGACATTTCCCAGTGTTCCCAGGGCAATATTGAATGATTTAACCATGAAAAAAAATCGTTATTTCTCTTAATAATTTGCAAAACCACAGATCATATGTTGTGCAGTAGAAATCACCAGATCTATCTTATTGTAAACAATTTTATATTTTTGCTTATTATTTACTTATTTGAAATTTATCCTGTTGATGGTTAAAATGGAATAGGTTGGTTTTACTGAATAACAACATACCAGAGTGAATTAGAGAAGTGGATTAATTGTACATGAACAACCACATGGGTTATGTTGTTTCATAGTCATATTTGACATGATTGAAACATATTGACTGTACACAGGATAATAAGGTCTATAATTGGGCCTCGACATTCTCCCAGACATAAATGAGTAACATTTTCCCAGTAATTGAGTGAAAGCACTCTGCAGTCCCTCTCAAATAAAGACAGTGCAACTCATAATCTCTTTACATGGGTCATGTTTAAGACAACACAGGATAACACTGAACAAATACTGACATACACAACCTTCCCCTGACTACATTCTGCCCCATCCCCAAAAATCGGGAAAAAAGAGAGATTCCACGGGCTTGTGTATACATGTGTGAGTGTGGCTGTGTTTGTGTGCATGCCTTTGTATTCTTCAATTGTTCTCCATGTGTAGGTCAGGGGAATAGCAGCGACCAGCACATGTACGTACATACTGTATGTGTGTGTTTTACATATTGGCAATACAGAGCACATAGACCTAACAAAGGCATATGGCTAACAGTCTTAGATTTGTATCACAGTTTCATATCAGCAAATCGCAATTGGCCTCCGTTTTGGCCACTTTTGATTTGAAGCAAAAGTTATTGGTTAGTTATTGTCCGTAATGGAATTTCAGTTCCCAGAAACAGTATAGAGTACAGAATGTAGAAATCCTTGTAAATCTGAGGAATTAAATGTGCTTTGCAAAACTGCTGGCTGTTTCCTGAATCTGTCCTTTTGAATTTTACAGAGAAAGCAGAATGGAGAAATGTCCGTAACATAGTTCCAGCTGAATTCTGTCACTGTCCTGAATCACATTTGATGCTGTGATGGTTTCACTCACAGTGTGTTAACTCCAGAAGAGAAGCAGTCATAAAACTGCAGCTACAAAACTGTAAGTGGAGAATTTACATCTGCTATTTTTTTGTAATTCTTGCATTTCCTGAATTTTGGATTGAGTGGTGATCCACTGTAGGAGGTGGAGGGGACTGCTAGGCACAGCTTTTTGAAGTCCAGGTTTGAGGACACCAGTCAGGAGGAATAGGGCAGGGGGAAGAAAAAATTGATCCAGTGGGAGCTCTGTTTCAATTTTGGAATTTGGCCCATCTGGCCCAACTGGAAGATCAGAGTTATCGCATCCCTAAAGAGAAAAAAGGGCCACTGCAGGTTAATGTGAAATCTATTGACTTTTATTGGATATGTTCACAGTTTTTATCTTAAACAATATTCAAGTGTCCAAATGAACATTTAAATAGTCTTTTCTTGCCATGATCACTCCTCTTACAATGTTATTGATGGGGGACAATATCCACAAGCCCCCTTAGTCAAATCAAACATATCTTTTAATGTTAGTCTTTTTTGTACCACATTCTCTCTTTTTGTTACTGTACTTCTACCACAGCCCAACATGGAGACACTGTCCACGGAAACACAAAGATGAAATTTGATACTACAAACGAATCTAACTTTGGATATCCACTTCATTTGTTTAACTGAGATGGATGAAGATGTTTCAACAGTTAGAGTGAACAACACTACAGTGAGCAAAATCTCTTTCAGTGTTCTAATAGGTTTTTTATGAGAGACATTAAAATATTGTGCTCATATCCTTTAATTTTCAGTGAATGTTAATTGAAGTTCAAACATGTCATATTGACTCTCCTTATCAAAAGTCTATTTACCTGTATAGGAGGCAGTCTAATTGGGGTCATCGGGGGTTCCAGGAGGTCTGAGAAGAAAAATGGAACAGCTTTCACCTGAGAGAGGAAGAGGGGAGGAGGAAAAAGCACAATTGTTGGAGTTGTACAGTGTGGCCACACCCATCTAACAGCTCAGTGGTCTTTCTAACAACACAAAGCTGCTCTGCTTCTCCCTGCTGTCTCATTACCACTCATGCAAAAATCAAACTATAAATACTGTCAGCTCAGGAGGAGAGGAGAGGAGAGGAGAGGAGAGGAGAGGAGAGGAGAGGAGAGGAGAGGAGAGGAGAGGAGAGGAGAGGAGAGGAGAGGAGAGGAGAGGAGAGGAGAGGAGAGGAGAGGAGCGAGAGGAGAGGAGAGGAGAGGAGAGGAGCTAACTTAGTGCAAATTACTCTGTAGAAGCTGGATGCCTACACTGAAGTAAATTTAGAGAAGCAAGAGCAAAAGTAGAAACAAGTGTGAAACTCAATTCAGCTGTGGAGATGAACATTAGGAGAGGTGGGCAGAATAAGAACTGAAATGATGAGCATGCATGGAAACATATTTTTTGCCAATCCGTCCTGCCAATTCCCATGAGAACAGCTTCCAGACTGGTCCAATTGTATTAGATGATAAACAAGTAGCCATTGTCTCCTACATAATATATCTTACTTGCTGATCAATAGACCAATGTTTCTCTTCATTGGGGCTTTTTGTTTGACCTGAGAAATGAGCAATCCATTTAACTGATGACCAGTGTGGAGGTTTCCCCTGAAAAAATATGAAGTCAAGGTCAAGGGTCAATATGGAAAGGAATAATCAATGAAGGGGTCATTGTGTGGGACCTCCCAATTGGCCTTCAGGGCATGCTAGCTAATGAGAATGACCTATTCACTCAACCATGACTGGAGAGGTATAAGTATTATTAGTCTAGTACCATACACATGCAAGTGCACACACATGGTTGCTTGATAAATTCACCACCCTGCCTTTTATATTTCTTATTCCTTACTAACCCTATCCCTCACACCATAGTCTCTGTTTCAGACAGAGTAATCACAGTCAGGGAGGACACTGAACATAAATTTAGCCATACAGTAAATCTGCAGGGATGGCAGTGCAACAGAGAAGAAGAGAAGAGAAAGAATGCGGTGCAAGAAAAGAGGCAGGGTATTGGCTAACACTGTGGTCAAGAGAACTGTCAACCCAATTCACACAATAATAAAAACGAATTACAATATATTTTTATTTTAGGTTGCTGTACTGAATAAAACCTATGCAAAAGAAACCCCTCTCCTATGCATTCATTTAACAAACTATGGGTATGAAACAGTAGAGAATCCAATAGTGATTACAGTATCAACAGAATATTTAATGGGTTTGACCTCTGTGTTGTCAATGGCAAAAGGAGACAGAGGTCACAAAGCCACCTGTTCTGTATAGTGGGCAATAGACAGTGGCCACCTGGTGGTATCCCTGCGACACACAGGGTGGGCAAGCTGTAGGTGTCCATCTCATGCCTCATTTCATAGGCAAAGTCAGCTGAAGGTGAAAGACAACCTGGGCACACTACATGGCCCTCTATACACAGTCAGAATGATGGAGGGGTGAACATTTAAACACCAGCAGCTGGTTAGACATCACTATATTGTTAGGGATTTACATGAAAAACTTAAAAGAAAGAAACAAAACACTGACTTCTTACTTTCATAATGTCTTTACATTATGTGAGAGTCGAGGTCATGTCATTTGAATAAGGTGTATTGTCTTGGGAGTCATTCTCTAGACTGGGAATCTAGTCAGCAATATCAGGTCTGCCTGAATAGACAGGTTTACACAACAGTGTAAATCTACAAACAGTACAAAGGCTGGTTTCAGGACTAGAGGTAAAGGAGTAATTCACATGGAGAAGGGCACGGCAGTGCTCGAAACTTACCCATGTTATCAGTGGGAGAACAGCACCCTCTACTGAGCGCCCGCAGTAGCGCACTCAGGACAGCCAGACACAATGTACTCCCAGTCCATTCATAATTCCTTGTGCGCTGCCTCTCCTTTCGCTTCTCGGGGTTTAGCACCTTTCCGAGTTGAGCCTGGTTCGTTTTTGGTGGGGGCAGTTCATGGTGGTAATTTAATAACAGACCTCCTTTACTCCAATTTGTCTTTGGGTCAATGCAAGTCACTGAGTGGGCTTGTTGATTAGCCATAGTGGAGCTGGCACGCTTTGGCTTGTATTTTGCGCACAGAGAGCGTGATGACAAAACAGTCTTATTACAGACTGAAGACAAGCTATTTAGATTATAATCTTCAATATAGCTTCCAAGCCATCTGGGAGGTTACTGTGGAAACAGAGGACCCATGGCAACGGTGACTGGGGTTACCGAGGAAACGACCGTCGCCATGGAGACTGCATCACAGCGGGCTATATTTGAGGCATCCAAAGAAGCACGCTCTATCTTTGATCGTTGTATGTGTGCGTGAAAGAGCTCTGTGCTTCTCCCCTCTCACGTGTGTCTGGGGTCGATAATGACACACTGACAGACGGCTGGCCCCTGTGTTTACATGGTGCCGTTTACGCATTAAAAAGCTACCAGTACAGTTAATATCAAGGAATTATAGGGGATTGATTTTAAAGACAGTAGCATTTAGACTAGACTTTAACGCACAATAAAGGCATAGCACATAACGGTCTAATTGAGATAATATATGCTGAACTGTGTTTTTCATACATTACATGTGTTTAAACACACACACATATTTAAATGATTCTGAATATTATAAACAGGCTATGTCTGACGAATCACAACTCATAACGCATGTTAATACAATGTGAGTGTCCTTCGAGTATAGCATACATTTGCAGTCATCTTTCACGGTTATAAAGCTTCTACTTCTACCTGTTGTGATAATATACTGGCTATTGCACAATGCACAACAGGTCAATTCCCCCACTCAGAAAGGAATAGCAGGCCTAATACTTTAAGGAGCTCTTGCTCTCCAGGCGCGAATGGAAGATAATTATGAATTCAGATCACTGAAATGAAAAATCCTGATTCTCTGAATGGAGCACAAAGCAGCATCTCTGAACAGACAGGGTTTGCTCTTTCTTTCTATCTCTCTTTATTCCTTTTTGTTATTTATCTGATCTACCGTTGCTTCCACACACTGGTGCGTAACGACAGAACCAGCTGTGTGTTGACACATCAACCCATTTCCTGTGTTCAGGGCAATGACACAAATACTGGCTACACGTCGGTGAAAATCTTTTTGTTTATGCTCACACAATTCTGCGAGTTGTTTTGTGTGGTAGTGGGGAAGTTGGGTTGCTGTTTAAACGCGCTGTTTATCCCATGTTCCTCTATCACCATATACTCGCTCTTGCTGAGTGAGGAAGTTGATCTGGTCTTCCTCAGCTCCTCTGTGTCTGCCAGAGGCTGACAGCTGCCCACGTGCAGATATTGTGCCTGCTCCTCGCCCTCCGTCTCTCTGTGGTAGAAGTAGTTGAAATTGGAGACAATGACGGGCACAGGCAGGGCAATTGTCAGCACACCGGCGATTGCGCACAGAGACCCTACTATCTTCCCCCCGATTGTCACAGGATGCATGTCCCCGTATCCCACGGTGGTCATGGTGACAACAGCCCACCAGAATGCGTCCGGGATGCTGTTGAAACCCGAATCTGGGTCGTCTGCCTCAGCAAAATAGACAGCACTGGAGAAAAGGATGACACCGATGAATAGGAAGAAGATGAGCAGGCCCAGCTCACGCATACTGGCCTTTAGAGTCTGTCCTAAAATCTGAAGCCCCTTGGAATGACGGGAGAGTTTGAAGATGCGAAACACCCGAACAAGCCTAATTACGCGCAGAATGGCTAATGACATGGCCTGCTGTCCATTCCCTTGCCTCTCTGCCAGCTCTGTGCCCAGGGTGATGAAATAGGGGATAATGGCCACAATGTCAATAATGTTCATAATGTTTTTTGAGAACGTGGCTTTACTCGGGCATGCAAAGAAGCGCACCAGCAGCTCGAAGGAGAACCAGATGATACACAACGTCTCCACCACAAAGAACGGGTCAGAGAAGGGGCTGATAAAATATGGGAGTGTGCCATTTATCAAAGGCGCAATAGTGATAGGATCCCTATTCTCGTCCCTGAACTCCGGCAATGTCTCTAAGCAGAAGATGACAATGGAGATGAGAATGACCAGGACAGACACTATCGCTATGCCCCGGGCGGGACCCGAGCTCTCTGGGTATTCAAAAAGCAGCCACACCTGTCTTTGAAATTCATTATCAGGCAACGGCCGCTCCTCCTCCTTAATGAAGCCCTCATCCTCTCTGAACTTCTCCATAGCCTCCTCACCCAGCTCATAGAAGCGGATCTCTTCAGAAAAAATGTCAATGGGCACATTTACGGGTCTTCTGATGCGCCCGCCAGACTGGTAGTAATACAGAATGGCATCAAAACTGGGTCGGTTCCGATCGAAAAAGTACTCGTTCCTGAGAGGATCAAAGTACCTCATTCTTTTCTTGGGGTCCCCCAGCAATGTCTCTGGAAACTGCGAGAGAGTCTTGAGTTGTGTCTCGAAGCGTAACCCTGAGATGTTGATGACCACCCTCTCGCAGCATTCGTGATCCGGTTCATAACGGTCCAGAGAGTGGTGGCCCGGGAGAGCCGCCGACTCTTCCAACATGTTGTCACACGCCACAACCGTCATCACGTCGGCCTCTGTCTCGGTGTATCCGTGGTTCACCAAATTGTCGCCCCGGGTTTTGGTTGCGCTCGGCGGGGGTGATTGCAGGAGGCTGAGGTGGTCGTCCATGCGCGGTTGAAGACGCATACAGGGGCGGCCGCCTCGCCCCCTCCGCGAACCCCGGTCAACCACAGCCGCCGCCACAGCCTCGTCTCCTCCACTGTCTCTCTCACTCTCTTCCTGCACTTCACTCTTGCTGTTCCCGCCCACGGCGAAAGATCTGGGTTTATAAACAGGCTTTTCACCCGCCCACAGCGCGCCAGCGCTGGGTACCTTGCCTTGTCCTCCTCCAATCGCAGGACGCACAGATATACACAAGAAGCAACAGACGGGCGTCATTCAACACCATCGTTTGGGCGTGTCCTCCTCCCTTTGCCCCTCTCTCTGTCTTGTAGAAACGCGCTCATGCACACACACACACACACACACACACTTAATAGGTCTCATTTTAGTCTCATTTTTAAACAAGGTCATTGCCCACAGATAGGACAAATGGACTACTCATAAATATATCAGAGCCTAATTTTTCCGGCACAGACGCACCAACACCTTTTGATTGAGTGATTGCCATCCCATCTGAAAGCTGAAATATTTGATCTCTGCCTCCCAGGGAAAAAGTGGCGATGACACGTGTTGAAGTGAAGAGGAACAACAAGAGGGCCGTGATGAGGAAAGGGGAAGAGAAGACCAAGATCGAACAGGTCGATGTGAGAGAAAAACCTGTTGCTCAAACAAGAGCAAAATGAAACAGAATGCATGTTCTTGCACGTCCTATATATCATATAGAAACAATATTGATCATGATATTGTAGCCATTCATGGACACTCGCCCCGTATAATATTTTAGGATTTGTATGGTGAATATCAAAAGGGCAAATATAGAAACAGCATTGATCCTGTGGCAGATTTGATCCAATTTAGAGAGAGAGAAAGTTTTCCCCGTTTTCTCACCTGAAACGTCTTTGCTCTCACATGTTATCAGCTCTGCTGTGCTTATTAGTGACGTTTAGTCTACTTTACAACCTTTGTGTTGAATTTAATAATATTCATGGCCAATAATGACCTGGCATTGTAGCTATTTGACAAGTGACCCAAAATGTCATCATTAATACACAATGAAAAAAATAAAATAAAAAATTAGTAATGATGATTCATCACAAACAGATAAACTGTTGAAGTATCAAACAGATGAATACATTGTCTTATAGTCACCAGTTTCTAATCCACTTGTCTATTCAGATTATCCTAAACTAGTTTGTTTTCAATATTCATTGTCCAGTCATATTAATTGCGGGATTTTTTTAAACCCCAGGGGGTTGCTGTCCCAGGTGCTGAAATGAAAAATGAAAATTACCACAAACTATGAATCTTCCATAAAAAAAATTGTAAGGAAGAGCTTTCTGAAACAATCCCCTTGGTTGGTTCATACTTGAGGATCCAAAACACTTCAGTAACTACAAGAAAACTTTGCTAAAAAGATAGACAGGTGGCAGCCGATATTATGAAGTCTGGCCCATTAGCTGTAATTAATGATCTGGTGCTAGATGACCTGATCTGTGGTCATGTCTCAACTAAAAGAAAGACACTTTCTTTAAGGCAACTTTGACAAAGGGTTTATAAACCCAACAATTGCTGCCCGAAAACTTAAAGATTGCTCTCATTCATGCCTTGTAACTGATCTATAAAGCTTCAGTAAATCTCAATTCAAATATGAATAAAGCCATTATTTACAAACCGAGAGTGCCATATTATAAAGTGGTGTCAAAAAGTCATTGTGATTTCTATTTGTTTTTCTGTTCTCAAGTTTGTCACAACAGCTAGTGCTCTGGAAAAAAAATGGCACCACTTATTAAGGTTGAACTCAACAATATCATTATTTTGCCTCCAGCGTTGTTCTGTCTCCAAGAAATGTTAGAGACAGAACAACAATGATGCCAATAATGAGATTTTAACCTAAAGACTGAACTTAGTAGTGTGAATTGACAGAAACACTAAAATAACAAATGTTAGTCATTTATTAATCTGGACATTCAATTACAGGACATTTGGGTTACACAATCTACTTAAACCAAAGTGTTTTCTCTTGGCTGCTGTCTGGAAGACACTTCCATGTTTTTCCTCAAACAACTAAAGGAGCCTCAGCTGCTGGCCTTCAATAGTCTGAGATGTGCCAGATTTCTTTATTATTTTAAAATGACAACAATGATAATTAAATCGGATAATTCACCAATAAAGAAACATTGATCCACATGCAGCTTTCTTCTTTATTCAGAATTGTTACCAAATATGAATTTGATTATGTGTATGGTCAGTGTAGCAGCATCTGTACAAGATGCAATGCAAGAAGGGGATCTCCCACTATAGTCTCAAACTTCCTTACAAGGTTAGAGGAAATGAGGACAATCCCTCAAGGTGAGGACATTTTTTCTGGTCCTCACTTCTATGAAGGGCTGCTGGGTCTAAGGACAAATGTAGTCAGTCTACAAATATAATATTGCTAATGCCAAATACTCTCTGTGTGTGTGTGTGTGTGTGTGTGTGTGTGTGTGTGTGTGTGTGTGTGTGTGTGTGTGTGTGTGTGTGTGTGTGTGTGTGTGTGTGTGTGTGTGTGTGTGTGTGTGTGGGTGTAAGTGGGTGGATGGTGGTGGGTATGTGAGCTGGGAATAAAACGAGAAAGAAGAAGCCTGAAAGTTGGCTGAAGCTTGCTCAACAAAGAAAATACCAAGTCTGCTATAAACCCTTCAGCAGCTCTCTTTTAGTCTGCACCTCTGATGTCTTTCACAGATGGAGTCCACCTTGAAAAAGTGTGTTTTACTTTCATACTCGATACATCATAGTCAGGCGCGCGCACACACACACACTCACACACACACACACTCAGACTACATATCAACAAGTGGAGGGACACAACACTAAATGGAGGAAGGGAGGAAAGGGACCTCGGGCTAATTGTGAGAGATGACTGTGTTAGGCACTCATGAACATCTGCTTCCTCCAGATTAAATTAAACAAGCAATGAATGACTGGACTAATCATAGAAGTCCCCCGTCAACATGGGCGATGTGTGATAACACGCAACCAAACAGAGCCCCGCCCTCACATAAAAAACCTGTATTATACCTGCTGCACTGTACTTGTGAGTATAGTGCAAGTTTACCCTAACTGCTACATGACTAACCCTTACCCCAATTCAACTACTGCAGCTTACTTTTTGAAACTACCACTGGTTTCAATTTGTTTTTAAATGAATTGGAAGCAAGTTTCCAGAGACACAAATAGATATTATTTTCATTTTTAGATTGCAGCGCAAAAACTTCAATATACTTCCAACAGGGTCTAATTGAACCCAAAATCATTTTGGCAATTTAACGTGTCCATGCATCCCGTTTTAATTTAGACCTACTCATTAAAAAGTCAAATTATAGTAAACCACCATTTTTTAACTTAATTACATTCACTCTGGTACCAATTTATTTTCTTAAATTGAGGACTATAATTTCCTACTACTTTACACTTTGACGCTCCTTCTGACCCATTCTTTCATCATTATGGCCTTCTGACAATTACTGAACTTAACACTTTTCATAATGCTTGTACTATGTTTTGTGTTGTTAATAAGTGCAATGAAAGAATGTGTGACCTGATTCCAATTTCCTGTCCTCCGCATTCATATCAGACTAGGAAGAAGCATTTTAATAAGGGAGAAAGCCGGAAACTCAAATGTTTTTAAAAAGTAGACTAAGGAGGCACCTGTTGTTGAAATACTCTCAGTCATGATTCTGATATGGTAATCTCTTTTTCCTATATTGTAGCTCAATTTTTCTTGGACTGCCGGTGATGTGACCACTTGGACCTTGTTAGGAGTAAGGCTTAGGTTAGGTTAGCCTTAGGTTAGGGATCTCTTGTTTGTGTGTATATGGTTGAGTGTGCTATTTGTATTTGTATGTGTGTATATGTATTTTTCTGTCACAAAAGCTAATTACAAAAATGAGTATGTTGTACATGGTTTTAACTGAGGTGTGAATAAAGAAATGATGATGATGATGATGATGATGATGATGATGATGATGATTTTTACCTGACTATATTTCATGAGGAAATATTGTACTTTGTAGTCTATTATTTTATTTTATTTTATTTTTAGCTATTTTAATTAGTTGCTTTTTATATGTTTATATTTCATTTATTAATTAATTATTGAGTTTATCAAATATGATGCATTCTTACCAAACAGTATATAAAAAAATATTAAAATTAGCTTAAGCTTGATGCAAACTAATATTTAAAATTCTGCTTACATGATTATGACTCAGTAATAATAACCTTTATTGTTATATTATAATGTAACTCTGACATACTGTTGCATAATAGCTGTTCATTTATATATTTTTTATTTATTTATTGTGTCATCCACATACAAGTGCCCAGCCCACATGATAGACAAGACCAAAACTTCTTATATTACACAGCAAACAAATAACTTTACTTTAAATGCAATCAGCAACACAAAAGATTCAGTTCAAGAAAATTAATTAAAATTATACAAAATAGTATAGGCATTAAATCATCATATAATGTGCATAAGAAAATACTTTTGATGTTGTTAGTGCATTTTGTTGATTATACTTATACAATTATAATTAATGATTATAATATACAATATTTTGAGTACTAAAATTACAGTGACATTGGTTAAAAATGCATTGAAATGGACCTGTGATGTGTTCAACCCAGTACTGTAAGTACAACTCCCCGGTTGTTAGAAACATAAAATGAACTATGTAATAGATACATAGAGAATAAACTGTAATTTAAAGCTGCAACCACAGTGAGAGTCTTGTTCTGGGTCTGAGGGTTTCATTTTTGACAACTCTCTGTGTGTAGAGCCTGTTTTCCTATTGAGGCCACATTGAAGCTGTCTTGTATTAAAAGGGCCAGTTGGTCCACAGGGAAAGAGCTCAGGGACAGCCAAAGGGCCTTTTAATATGGTTTCCACTCTCCATGTTAAATATAGGACCACCCCAACTCCCTTATTAACCTACGAAATTAGGCTACCTTGCACATTGCACTTGAATGCCTCAAACTGGAATGTGGCTGACTGAAAGGCTTTGAAACAGGCCCAAAGAACATGTGAGGGGGAAATGGGTCATTTTTGTAGGAAGAACAGCTCAGCTGGCTGAGGTCATGGACATCTGGTTGCACTTGAGAAAATAGGCTGGTTTGGATCTTCTGCAAAGGATGCAAAGCAGTCTCCAAGTTAAGAGAAAACTAAAGGATGTGGATCACATTTCTGGCAACCTGTCCTAGCATCTACAGGTCAGCATTTATGTGTGGGTGATGGCTCTAATCTCACAAGAAGACCGAATGTGCATTAGTGTGCTTATGTGTATTTGATCTCTCCAGGAAATACTCACATTTGACCATTTACCACTCACCACCCTATTGCCACTGCTGCTGTAATGGAGCATTCATTTTTCCATGATGATTGTTTCATTTGCTTTCCTTTCATCTAATTAAGAAATGCCACAGCCCATGTTTATTTTGTTCTGGCATCTGTTTACATGCAGCCATCTTGGAGGAGGATCATCTATGCAGCAAGTGTTTACTTCCTCATATGTTGTTCTTGGAAGGTTTGTCTTATTTTCACAATGGGTCTAACATTGATGTCACTTGATCAACACAGCTGACTGTAATAGCAAATACGTTTTAAAATAATAGCTTTTTGTGTTTTTACTTTATAGGTTCACAGATAAAGCCACTCAAAGGAGGCAAAAGGATCAAATGTTAATGACACATTTGAGTATGTGTGAACATCTCAAAGACGGGTTTCAGTGTATGAAGAGAAAACTCTGTGGGGGATGTTATGGGATTGTGAAGAGACATCTTGTCTGGACAGTAATGTCGCTTGATCACATCTCCCTTGAGCTGTGGAAAAGTTTAAGTGTGTCTCTGGTTATATTCCCTGGGAGAGGCCTTAGGGAACAACAGCACTAATGTCAGAGAATGAGAAGAGACATTCAGACATATATCTTTTATTAACAAGGGAACAGCAGGAATGTAATTTATATGTTGACTTTGTCATGGATGATTTGCATAGTAATATCTACACTTGAAACCTGTTAGAATTGATCTTTTTCATTATAATCAGCATTTTTACTTCTGGCATGATATTCTGAGATGCGATTGCAACCATAGTCATGACTTTATTATTCCATAGACACCTAATTAAATCCACTAGTAATCTCTATATGATGAATTGGATCCAGATTCAAATCACTCCACTTTTGCAAGCACTATTTTCCTGTTTCTCAACTACTGACCCACATCCTCTTCCTATCCACACATACATACACAGAGGAAGCTCACAGGGGTGCTATAATCCCAAAATTCACAAATGAAGAGGAGGCCCATATGGACAAAGCACCTGAGTGTGTAGACTAATTAATCAACTGCTCATATTAGCATAACTATTAGATATCACTGCAAGTGTGCAGCTGCACATGACAGAGGGAGAGACAGAGAGTAAAGACAGGACCATCTGTAGAACAAAGCCTGACTGCATCAGGTCCTACTGTAACCGTGGCAACGGAGAGAGGGATGGTGGAGACAGACAAAGAGCCAGGGAAGAGGGGGAAACATGGCTGAAGATCGTCTGGCTGTGGCACTCTGTTATTGTTTAAGTCTGATGATGATGGGTGGAGACAAATAAATAAACAAACAGTGGACATGCAGTCAAAGCATGCATGTGGACCAACACATGAAAAACACACAAAAGTACACACAAGACCCATTTTTGCCATACTTTTCCAACATCTTTAATCTAACTTTGCCACTTCAAAGGAATCAAGGTTGACTTGGATCCAGTGAAGGTTTCTGGAGACTTCCAGGATGACTGGTGTGTCATAAATATGAAGATGTAGCAGCAGGCAATATGTATGCATAATAGATACAGTCCCACCAGAGCATATCAGCTGCAGCAATGAGAGAGAGGGGCTTTCCTGTCCCATAACCACCACCACCACCTCCATTTATACACAGAATGAGGACAGAAACATAAAAAGCCTTCAAATGTGGAGGGAAAAAAACTGCAAAGCTGAGGTTGATTTAACTGAGGACTCCAATGTGTTATCTGTATGGAAGCTCTGGAGACCAAGCAGGACTTTGATGAATTATAAAGCCTTGTAATTATCTATTAATTAGAGTGTTTGTCTCTGTGTTCTGCCCTAGTTAGACCTTACTTAGAAATCAAATCTTTCTCAGACCAGAGAATCAGAATAAGTTAGAGATACAACCATGATAACAGCTGCTGAATAATTGCATTACACAACTATTTACTTCATCTGTCAGTCTTCATGTGTCTCCTATGATGGAAGATCTAGTGCAAGCAAGGGAAGCCATGTCCTCCTACAGTCTTAGGATTAAAAAAGCAGAAATGTGAGATCCCCATCACATCTGATAACATCCCCTCCTCGTGCCTACCTCCCTGCTCTTTCCCACGTCGACTGGCTCACACTTCATTTCTCACCTCATCGTCTCCCACTCCATGTCTCTCACCTCCACTCATCTCTTTCCACACTTTATAATCTTTCCTTCTTCTTTTAAAGAAGAATTTACTGACTGATGTTAGTGTTCAGTTCTCTGGTCATATTTCATGCTTTTATGTTATCAATTACTATCCAAGTTTGTACAGCGTAATTAAGTGTATAGTTCTTTTTAAACTTCTTTTTTAGTTTAAAACATATTTTATTTTTTTCATTTCCACCTAAAGTGAAGAAGCAAGAATACCAGTGAGCTCAAGTGATCCTTTCAAGTTTTACGATTTGATGCTATGCAATATTTCACTCCTCCCTGAGCTACTACCTTATCATGGTGGAGGGGTTTGCGTGTCCCAATGACCCATCTCTCTGGTGGGGAAGGAGCCTGAGCTGGTGCGCGAGGTTGAGAAGTTCCAGCTAGATATAGTCGGCCTCACCTCGACGCATAATAAGGGCTGTGGAACCAGTCTTCTCGAGAGGGGTTGGACTCTCTTCCACTCTGGAGGCGCCGGGCAGGGGTGGCAATACTTATTGCCCCCCGGCTTGGTGCTTGTATGTTGGAGTTCACCCAAACGGTGGACGAGAGGGTAGCCTCCCTCCACCTTTGGGTGGGGGGACGGATCCTGACTGTTGTTTGTACCTATGGCCCAAACAGCAGGGCAGAGTATCCACCCTTCTTGGACTCCTTGTAGAGGGTGCTGGAAAGTACTCCCTCTGAGGATTCCCTCGTTCTGCTGGGGGACTTCAACGCTCACATTGGCAGTGACAGTGAGACCTGGAAGTGTGTGATTGAGAGGAACGGCCCCCCCCCGATCTGAACCCGAGTGGTGTTCTGTTATTGAACTTCTGTGCTCGTCACAGGTTGTGCATAACGAACACCATGTTCAAGCATAAGGGTGTCCATATGTGCACTTGGCACCAGGACACCCTAGGCCGCAGTTCGATGATTGACTCGTCGGACTTGCGGCCGAATGTCTTGGACACTTGGGCGAAGCTGTCAACTGATCACCACCTGGTGGTGAGTTGGCTCCGATGGTGGGGGAGGATTCCAGTTAGACCTGGCAGACCCAAACGTATTGTGAGGGTTTGCTTGATGAGTGAGGGAAGGATGGAGCGGGAGATCGAGAGGCGGATCGGTGCGGCGTCTGCAGTAATGCGGGCTCTGCACAGATCCGTCGTGGTAAAGAGGGAGCTGAGCCGAAAGGCAAAGCTCTCGATTTACCAGTCGATTTTCGTTCCTACCCTCACCTATGGTCATGAGCTTTGGGTAGTGACCGAAAGAACAAGATCGCGGGTACAAGCGGACGAAATGAGCTTCCTCCGTAGGGTGGCTGGGCTCTCCCTTAGAGATAGGGTGAGAAGCTCAGTCATCCGGAGGGAGCTTGGAGTAGACCCGCTGCTCCTCCGCGTTGAGTGGAGCCAGATGAGGTGGCTCGGGCATCTAGTCAGGATGCCTCCCGGACGCCTCCCTGGTGAGGTGTTCAGGGCACGTCCCGCCGGTAGGAGACCCTGGGGAAGACCCAGGACACGCTGTAGAGACTATGTCTCTCGGCTAGCCTGGGAACGCCTCGGGATCCCACGGGAAGAGCTGGACGAAGTGGCTGTGGAGAGGGAAGTCTTGGCTTCCCTGCTTAGGCTGTTGCCCCGCGACCCGACCCCGGATAAGTGGCAAGAAGATGGACGGTTGGACGGACGGACAGACGGGCAATATTTCATTATGTACTTTGACAAAGGCATATACTTTCTTTAACTGAATGAGTGCTTGTTTGTGTATTAATAAATGTAACATATGTGTACCCATCTGTGTTTACAGTTCACCTATGTTTGACACATTCCTCCCTGCCTTCCTGTCTGTTTTTCCACCAAGCCTCTGCTGAGGAAAACCCCCTTGTCCCCAGTTGGTCCAAATGGTTGCTGGTACATGTAGTGGTGAAACATGCAGCCTCAGAGGCCCATTGTCCTGCAGAATGAATCCCTCTTTCAACTACCACATGATTCAATTTCAGACCCAAATCAATTCTAAAAAATGTGCAATTCTTTTTTGGTTAATTGTTGGCTTTGCTCGGGAAAGCGAGGACTATATGTTACATTTATAGTGTCAGGGATGTATACATTTAGAGTTTTCCCACATCTTATTGTAGTAATGTATTACATTTATATAGCACTTTATCTTTATACCCAAAGTGCTTCGAAGTGAAGGCGGGGAAACTCATCTCAAGCAAAGCCAATGTGTAGTAACCATGGATGTATACAGAGAACTCCAGGATGGGACCACGCAAATTCCAGAAAAAGTCTGACTTCTTACGCATATAGCTTCCATATCTGTGGGGCCCATAGAGCAAGCATATCAGCAACTCCCGTCTGCTGAGCCAGCTACTTCTGGTTCAGCCCTCTGGCTAACAGGCATGGGGGTAAAACAATTCAACTGTGCACCTCATCTAGATTTTCAAAATGTGTTTGGACCAAATGGAACAAATTCTGATTGTGAATTATCTGCCGATTTACAGATGTCTCTTTCTCTTTGGGCCCAGTAGTGTCATGTTCCATTGTAATTACGCAGTTTGGCCACTATATCAAATTGGCTTCAGAGCCTGGTGCTCTTTCTGGTGGCTTATTAGCACGAACCTGGGTTGATATACAGCAACCATTTCGGACCAGAACGTTCACCACACAGCAGCTTAACGTGGAGAGGGAGGTAATCATTATTGGGCCAGTTACACTGGATGATTGATTAGGTGGCCAGATGAAGAGAGCCAGGCTGGGATTTTTTACCAGGGCACCAGGGAAACCCCTACTCCTTGTGAGAATTACCATGGGGTCTTTAATGACCACAGTGAGTAAGGACGTCAGTTTAACATCTCATCCGAAGTACGGCAATTCCTGGCACAGTGTCCTCGTCACTGCACTGGGGCACTGAGATTTATTAGGACAAGAGGGAAGACTGCCAACTTCTGGTCCATCAACATAATTTCCAGTAACATCTTTGTTTTTCCTAGGAGGTCTCCCATCCAAGTCCTAGCCAAGCCCGGACCTGCATGGCTTCAGTCATTCAGCAGAAACAGGGTACATGTTGGTATGGCTGCTAATCTATTTGTTAAACCAGCAATATTTGACTTAATAATTGTTTAACATTGTGTTAACAGTCCAAATAACAGATTATGGTCAAAACAGAAGTTGGAGATGGTTTAAATTCACTTTTTCCAAATCCATGATATGTGGGGCTGAAACAGACTGAAACAAAACCATTTCCTAAGCACCTCTGAGCCTGCGCTCCACTGAAAGAAAATCAGATTTATCAACAACAGTTGAACCTGATACATTATCTGTTATTGTGGACAGCTACTAAAAAGATTTACAGAAAGTCCACAGTTACACACTGTATGTCACATAACATTTGACAATAATGAATAGTTACATCCTCATCTTTCACTGCAACATGAAGCCAACAATCTGTGAAGCTACTTAGTGCAGCTTTAAATACAGCTCGTTTTAAGAATTCTGAGTATACAACAACGTATCAGAAGAATTTACTCTGAAAACAATATAAAATTACCTCTCTTTAAAATATGTGAAACTGATGTATGCTCTCTAGCTTTGTTATCCTTTCAGCAGAAGGCAGCAAGTCCAAAACATGCAGATGTAACAAAGTTTGGCTGTAGATATGCTCAAGAATAGCAGTTGAGTAAATGAAAAAAAAAACACCCTGACATTTTATTACCTGTAAAACACCTGTGTAAGTGTAACCTGTTGATATTGTCTTTCCCACTTGTTAAATAATTAAAGTTCCAGCCTATATTGTGCCCTCATGTCGATCAGCAGGTGAAATGGTCACTTCACGCAATACTGTAGAGAATAAACAGAGGCTAGCTGTTGTATAAATGCATCGTGGGGGACTTCAGAGAAGGACGGCTTCCACTGCAGGCCACTTATCAGCACAATTTCAATATTCCTCTGCTGTGGCTTGCCCCCTGCTGTGTGTTTTACAGATAGATGAAAAGGGAAAAGGAAGGCATGTGTGTGTGGTGTGTATTTGACTGATGGTATCAGGGGAGGTCCGTACCTTTTCAAAGCTTGCTGGACTCCACAGAGGCAGAGGCAATAAGTCATTAATAGAACTAAGCTGACACACACACTATGTGGCTGGTGCTCCTTGGTGGGCTCTCTAGACTCCATGCACACTCTCTCTCAGGCCACACTTCCTTAGTAAGTGGGTCAATCTGCCTTTGCCAATAGCAACAGTACGGACATGCACTTTATTTTCTTTTGCTTCTTTCACCTCCAATCACACTCTTCACTTCTTAATGTCAGTGCATATTCATTTTGTGTCACCTATTTTTGCTATCAACTTTAAATCCTAAATTATCAGAGCAGGACATCTTGTGATTTCAAAAAAATCTGCATGCATTTGAGTATATTGACATTTAAGTAATCTATGCAAGTAATTGTTAATCCCCTTTAGTACAAGGTCACACAGGCAACACTACTGCCATTGCAGATTCAGCAACTTACTTTCATTAACATATTACAACACACAAGAAGAGATTAAAGAGGCTAAAATTAGGCCGAGTACATGCCATTTGACTTCACTGTACAGTCATTCCCTTTAACAAGTGTTACAGTCAAGGTTAAGTTTGCATGATGAGGGTTTGGGAAAACTTTAACAAACACAAAAGGCATATCATTACATTTTCATTTTTGCTTATACAATGAAAAAACAGATTATGGTTATATTCATTAAACTGTCCCCTTTATTCACAGCAATCTGAATTTGTGATAAATTGTTACCAAGAAGGATTTGTGATCTTTTTAGCTGCATATGAAGAAATGGAAAATGCTTTTCTTTTTAAAGTAATTTGTTTATACTTTTATAATCATACTTTGATCTGCTCTTTCACTTTTCTGGTACACACACAGAATTGAAACTGAGATGAGGATATGCCAAAGCAATTGAAAAGATGTACACATAATCTCAGTCTGTTAATCTGGTTATGCATATTACATTTACAACCTAAATGTGATTACAATACTGTAACGCAGTTAACATGACATCTTCTAGTTTGTCATGAGCAGGTTGCTCTGCTCAGCCTTCACTTATACACAGGCCTGCTAGCTGAGCATAATACCATATTTTCTTACAGAGGTATAATTTTATTTGTCATTTGATTCAATTTTGATCCTCTACTCTTTGTATTTTGAGAACTGCTTTTATAGGCAGCATGGTTTCCTCTCGATAGCAGGTGCCTGCTTTCCCATCTTGTATGATAGACTATACTATAATAGAGGATTCAGGATGGTGATTTTTCCAGCTCACCGTTTCACACAGTATCAACCCTGAAGATCAGAGCTGTGTAATCTTATTGCTTTCCTGCAGGAAGATCTAGTTGTGCCCCCACAAGCGCCACTGTGTTGCACAATAATTGTACAAACAATAGTATTCTCAAAATAATACAAAACAGCTGTCTAAAGTC
Source organism: Scomber japonicus (assembly GCF_027409825.1). NCBI lineage: Eukaryota > Metazoa > Chordata > Actinopteri > Scombriformes > Scombridae > Scomber > Scomber japonicus. The sequence goes on from NC_070581.1 coordinate 19,161,461, forward strand.
TCCTGGACTGCAAACTCACCACTGATGTGTGTTATCATGTTTAACCTTTCTAATCTTTACTCATTCAGATATTATTATTAGATTACAACAACTTTATTCCCATACATACTGTGTCATGATTATTTTCAATACAATCAATGTGAATGTGTGAAGACTGTGACAACTAGGATATTATTGATATCTACATACCCCCAGCTTCCAAATTGACCTCTGCTGATCACTTAGAATAATGCAACAAATTGGTTTGGCCCCAGGTTACAGTATGTATGACTTCATAACCTCTTGTAATCCTGAGTGCAAATCAAAGTCTCTTGACATTATGCTCCCGGTAGTTCCTAAATCTAAATTAAGGTCTAAAAGGATCAGAGCAATCAGACCTGCCTTTGTAACTGATACGCTATTAACAAAAATAACCTACCGTATTGTTTCTAAAAATGTACATTTCAATTTAATGTGTTATAATGTGTTTGGTACTTATCTGGGAAAGGATCCAATACTATCATATTAGTAGTCTTGGTAAAGAAATGTTAAAATGGTAAGAAAAAGTGAAAAGGTAACATGAAAAGGAACACATAGTGTATGTGTTTCCACCACTGAGTGTGTTTCAACTGTTGCAGATTAACATGCATGTCAGGATTGACTCTGAGGCCACTCCAAATAGCAGCTCTTTTCCTGGGCTGTCAATACACGTGTACACAAATGACAACATATAGCCACAAACACACCTACACATACTGAACACATGCAATCACATAACTAAAGCACCTGTTTGTGTGTGTGCAAGTCATACACTATTGTTTTTTCCTATATCTTTCTTTCTTTCCTCATTCATCAGAATCTTCCTTCCTTCCATCTGTCTTCATACCCCATCACTGGCCTCTCTGAAAGGTGTTGGCTTGATAAATTATTCAGTTTTGGCATTTAGACATCTCTGGCCTTGTGGACAGAGAGCACACATTTGAAAATTATGTGTGTTATATGAACCATTCCCTCGGCATGCACCCTCTACCCCCCTTACATGTCACATTTTATTATTTTTAGTGTTCAATCACACAACACAACACAACACAACACAACACAACACAACACAACACAACACAACACAACACAACACAACACAACACAACACAACACAACACAACACAACACAACACAACACAACACAACACAACACACACAACACAAAACAAACACAACATTGGTTTTCCAAAAATGAATGGCATGTTGCACAGAAATGTTAAAGTGGTTTTACAGACTGCAATAATAAATATGTAAAAGTTATAAGATAAAAATTCAAATTGTGCAATGACAAACAGAGGATACCATTTATTTTTATTTTTGTAGTACAAATGTACTAAGCCTGCTTCATTTACTTAACTTTTAGCAATAGTGATCACAGACACCAATGTGTTCATTAAGAAAACAGTTATAACCATAGGGAAAAAAGAAAGTAAAAAAAGTAGGCAATTGTCATTTATTCATTGTAAGCTTCTTAATGTATAACTGTGCCACTAAATATTTAAGTTTAAACTGATTTTTGACATTTTGACATTCAACATTACAAACAAATAGCAATAAAAAAGGACTAAACAAAAGCAATCTGAAAGAAGGAAAATCAATCATTTAAAATACAGATTTAATAGCAGATGGCCCAGCAGGGTTCCTGAAGAAGAGATAATATTTTAATTGATAGGACACAGTTGTAGCAACTCAGTGTTCTTGCCAAATATGCACCAATTAAGTCTGAGAACGTTTATTCTTTCTTGAAACAACAAACATTTTTCTGCACCTCCGACTAAGTGCGCAAAAAGAGAGGTACATCCAACAGGCTAAGTGGTTCCCTCTGTATGTAAAGGAAACAAAAGGACACAAACAGCAAACAGTAATAGTAAACAATAAAATTGTTTAAAGAGGGAAAATTGGATAGTTAATTCCCACCTCAGAGTTCCATCTTCAACTTGCAAGAGACTGTCTTTATCATTATTTGTGTGTCTGTAATTCAGTGCTGGTTAATTGGACGAACAAGCTTTCTATTCCCTGTTGTGAGAGAGGACAATGTGATGAAATGACTAACCCAATTTCTCACAGCTTCCCATACAAGGCTGCTGATATGATTATTCTCAAATTCACACACACACATGCAGAGGTGCATGAACACAGCCACATATGCACACTTACATGAACACGCATGCTTTTTGTCAGCTCTTGCAGTTCAATGATTTATCCCTTTTAAGTAGGAAAGCATAACATTTTTTGTGATGGATCCATGTTGTACTAATGACTTTTTTTTTACAAGTTCAGTAACTTGAATAATTCGAGAGCTGAGCACTTCTATAAAAAGAAAAAAAAAACGTTCAAATAGTAGAACTTACTGTGAGATAATGAGTCCAACATTCTTATTTTAGTCAGTGGTGTCATTCAGAGATTACAAAGGCAGTACATATGTGCTTTTCACTCACCTCTGTTGTACTCAAGGCCAGTGTCCTGGGACCCTGCAGTGCTATTTCTATTCAGAAGAAAGAGGAGGACAGGAGGGGTGAAATAGAAAAGAGAAGGAGAAAGAGAAGAGAAGAGGAGAAGAGAAGACATGGCAAGTATGAAGTTATTGTAAGTACATACAGTGTTTTTACTTTGTCTTTCCCTTCAGAACAGGGCAAAGGGCTAATAGCGCTGAGACTTTGGAAGGCCTGAGCAACTGGAGGAATCAGGGCAAATAAAAACTGCCACACAAATAGACCCACATAGACATACATGCTATAGGAACACACACAGTCACTCACCTCAGACCTCCCCAGCTACCCACTTTGACAGATGAATTCCTGGGGCATCTAGGGAATGTGAGAGAGTGTGAATTGAATTTTAGGACAAAAAAAAGGAAACATACACACACACTAATCCACAGAAATGCACACACACACACCCACACACACCACACACACACACACACACAGCCCATAAACAGAATGACATTGGCACAGTTAAATCTCAATTACACTGCAGCTATCGTGCCCTCAATCTTTATAAGACATAACGTCTTTTTGTCCTTCATCATGCCTTTCCATCCTTCCTTCATTTCTCACCCGCCATCTCCTCCATGTTTCAATTAACTCACCACTAAACCACAGTCTCCCCCCATTTCAGGCTTATCCTGGGTGTATCTTGTGTGTGTGGATACATATTGTTGTATGCTCTTTTGGATGCGTGTGGTTTTGTGCATCCATACATGTTTACATGGGTGTTTATCCTAAGGGGAGACCCGTGTTTGAAATATTAAAAAAGCAATCTGTGGCACAGGGGAACTGAAGCTGCAGGAACTATGATTGTTCTTGGGGAAGTAATTTCAGAGGCATGTGGCGGAACGGAGGCCTCAGAGTTGTAATTCTCACTGTCATATCTCAGCCTGACCTCATTTACATAATCATATTGTGGTTAAAAGGCTCCATTGGTGAACATATGAGGTATATGGGGGGAAAGTATACCTGGTAGAAAGAAGCACAACAGCTGTGAGTACAATCCTAGATGTACATATGGATTATGGAATTGCACTTTCCTGTAAATTCAATGTTGAGGTGAATGCAGGTTAGTACTATTATTACAATAGAACAATTTCATTCTGGCTTCCGTCCCCTCCACAGCACTGAGACAGCCCTAGTGAAAATCACAAATGACCTCCTGATGGCATCTGACTCTGGACTTCTCTCCATTCTGGTTCTCCTCGACCTGAGCACAGCTTTCAACACCATTTCTCATGACATAATCCTGGACAGGTTAGCCTCCATTGGAATCACTGACATCCCTCTAGCTTGTTTCAGATCATATCTCTCTGGCCGCACACAGTTTGTTCAAATCAAGAACCTGAGATCCGGCTCCTCTCCAGTCGTTAGTGGTGTTTCCCAGGGCTCTGTCCTTGGCCCACTCCTGTTCATTATTTATCTTCTGCCTCTTGGTCACATTCTCAGGAAATTTGACATACCCAACTCTATCTTTCCACTAAGCGTACTTCCACTCTGCCACCCATTAGCTCTATCCGACTGCTTACTGGAAATTATGATTTCAATTTCCAGGCTCTCACTCAATGGCGAAAAAACCTCCTCATCGGTACCAGATCAACCTAACTCTCTCCTCTTTGGTCTTCCGCGGAAATCTCTTCATAAACTCAAACTGGTCCAGATCGCAGCCACTCGTATCATCACCAGAACTCCCTCTATTGAACACATCACTCCTGCCCTGCAGCAACTTCATTGGCTCCCTATCAAATCCCACATTGACTTTAAGATTCTACTCCTCACTTTCAATATCCTTCACAACCTGGCACCATCATATCTCCCTGAACTTATTCACATCTACACACCTTCCCGAACTCTCCGATCCTCCTCTGCCAACCAGCTCTTCGCCCCATCTGCGAACTTAACCACCATGGGGTCAAGAGCCTTCAGCCGATCTGCACCCTGCCTTTGGAACTCTCTCCCACCAGACATTCGCACTTCTGACTCTGTCTCTTTAACTGCACTAATTGGATGTTTTGCCATTTTGGGAGCAGCAAGGGAAAAAAAAGCTGTGAACACAACATCACAATCTGAGAATGTAGGTTCCATATTCATTGTTTTAGCGTTTTTTTAACAAAATGGTAAAATAGCAGTCAGTAAAACAAAAACAATGAGCTAAAAGATGCTATAAATATATGTTTCGTGATCATGAGCAAACCCCTTCAAAAACATTTTGTCATATGATCCACTGTTAATACAAACATATTGATTATAGGCATTTTAATATTGGTTGTCTTTTATTTCTTTTGAAAAGGTTATCCTCAGTATTAGTTTAAGCTTAACTATTCCTACAGGCTTGTACTGTATATGTCCAGACTGACCAACAAAGGCACCACAAATATATTTGTCTCATGTCTATTAGTATATTCCTCAGACCAACTAAAGATACATCAAAAGACCACCTGTAACTCAATCGTTCACCTCTATGTACCACTATCACGCAGTGCCCTTCAGGAGAATGGAACTAAGACCGTAAGAGGGAAAAAAAGGATACGTGGAATCAAGGATGGAGGGATGGAAGGATAAGGAGATTAAGGATGTGTATTTTGAGGTGGGGGTTCGATTAAACAGCTGATTGTCCTCTGGCCTGTAATGGCCTTTACCATAGCAACAATGCCCAGTAGAGGTACGTTAATAATGCAACAGACATTAGAATAAAGCTGCCAATCAAAAAGCTTCAGTCCCCACTGCACTGAGTAAATTATTCACCACAGGCACTGATTAGAACAGGCAAAAAGAGTGAGAGAAAGAGACTGATAAAGGTGTGGAGAGCATGACAAAGGAGAGCGATGTGACTTGAAGGGGAGGAGGAGAGACAGACAGAAAAGAGGAGAGGAAGAAAGGAAGGTATTTGCTTGTTATGTATAACTCAGGAGTTGAAAAGAGAGAGCACATGAGGTTGTGGCTCGTTTCAAACAGCTTGCAACAAAATAACAGTCTTGTTAAAAGAGAGGGTGGCAACCTAATGGTACACTAACAGTATGCTGGAACATTGTGCGCTCCCCTTATATGTCTCTGCACGTAAAACCTGTTGTTCTGTGCTAAAAACATGATGTGACACTTAACATGCTCATTTACCTGCTTTGTTAACCTTTTCTTGACTGTTCCCATCTGTTCTTCATGTGTATAAGCTCTTATTTCTCATGCATGCTCTGAAGGCTGTGAGCTAATTCAGAGGTGGAAATGCACATTCACACACACAAAGGAAGCATATGAAAACATGTCATCTTCCCGTCACTGATGGGAATGCAGATCCCCTGTGTATGAGCAGCTGCGAACGTGGTAAAGGACAATGAAACATAACACAGTCATTCTCTTTTTTTCTCTTCTGTCTGTCTCTGTCTGACTCTCTCTCTCTTTTTCCTTGACAAACACAAACACGCCACCACTTCCTGCCCTTTCAATTAGCAATCCTTGAAACACAGCGCTTCCTGGCAAACCTTTAGTCATTAGGATGCAATTAGTGACTTAAATACATTGAGCTCATGTGTAAATTTAGAATTTATATGATCACTTCATACTAGCAAAGGCAACACAGGGATGGAAAGAAGCTGGTAATTAGAGGCCTGTGGCACTAAAGGAAATGTGCCACATAATCATTTACATGTGCATGCACACAAGATAGACACACACAGATGCACGTACAAGGATTTTCCATAAGCAAAATTTTCCATAAGAAGAAATAAAGGTTATTAAGTTCATCTCAATTTTAAAATTTTCTTCATGAGCAGTGTTTGAAGCAAGGGAGAGAAGTAATAATTCCATCAGAATAATTTTTTTAAATAAATTGTATTAGTGTATATTCTAGAATTACATGTATATTTACATATACATGTAATACATATATATATTTTTGTATGTATATCAGTATTATATTGATTTTAAAGCGATGGTTCAAGTGTTAAAATAAACACTTATCTGATGGCTTTTACTCTGCCGCTACTGCTAAAGTTGTAAACATCGTTGAAATATTGCGATATCCCGCACAGCACATCTAGAGATATGTGCGGGATCTCGCGAGACGTTTACAGCTTTAGCAGTAGCAGCAGAGTAAAAGCCATCAGATAAGTGTTTATTTTAATAAACTCCTTACAAACTTTCCAATGCATCGATTTATGAGTAAACTGTACATCTAACTCAGCATGTGTGTGAAAACACACCAGCCCACACGTGCTGCAGTGGTAAACCAACTCATCACTATTTCCTTCATGACCCAGTTTACTGTTTTTCCAGAATTGAGGGCAACCCTTCATGATGTACTGTAGCACTGTTGGATGAAACACCCTCTTTCCACATGTTGGATGTGTGGGTGAATGTGTGTGTGTGCATGCATAAGCGATAGAAAGAGTGAGTGTGTGTGTGTGAGTGTATATTGAGGGTGGTAAGATGTTGCTGAGCTTTGTTTTTGTCATGATTACACATGGTGGAATAATGCCTAAGGCAACCAGACGGAGTCTCTCTGTGTGAGAGCTTCACAATCAAATTCATCTTTGCAGTCTACCATTTAGTCACTGTGTATACAAGCTGCATACAATCCGCCTTTCTTTGAATAAATATGACCATCTTCCTAACAGAAAAAAAGTGTATCAAAACAATGCAGTCTAAAATAACTGGATGGATGGGATGAGGAAAAATAATGAACTGCTGGATGGAGATATGAAGAAGTCCCAAATAGTTGTCATGTATCAATAGCGGTCATTTATCACCAGAGTTGTTTTGCATGATCAAAAACTCTTAGCCACAAGAAGTTGACAAACCCCAGCATCTGTGTGTGTTCACAGACATCAATATTTGTATTTGATGAAGTACATTGCAAGAGGCTGTCAAATTCCTGTAATCATTTCCACAGTGTCCATGTTTACTCACTATCCTTTTCATTAATTTTTTTTTTTTTACAAAGTATTACTGAGGTAGCTGAGAAACCTGGAATGACTCTGATATTTGAGAGGTTTTACTCAGAAAACTTTATTATCCCACATGGGAAAATGTGTTTGTCCAGTGCACCAGGCATACAGATGGGGGAGACTGTTAGACAGCGCTCTCCACCTCCATCATCAAAATACCAAATGACAGAATATCTTTTGGAAGAATGGTGTTCACCCCTCCAGTAGAGTTCAGAGACTTGTAGAATCAATGCCAAGGTGGATTGAAGCTGTTTCTGGCAGCATGTAGTGGCCCAACACCATACTAATACACTTTATGCTGGTGTTTTCTTTAATTTGCCCCCCGTCTGTAGAAACACCATGAAATCCATAGTAAAAACAATAGAATACCCAATCATAATAAAAAACATTTCCTCACATTGAGACAGAATAAAGCAATAAAGTCAAATTAAAACACTTAATCAAAATCAGCCCCAGTTAAAAAGCCCCTAAAGACACATGTCCAAAGTTCTGTGCACAATTGTTGGCAAGGTAAAAGGGTGGAGTGACGTATTAATATTTCATTGGAACAAGTGACTTGCGTGTGACACATTTTGGATTTATGCTGTAGTGTTTTCAAATCATTCACAAACTAAAACATATCAAAAATCTTTATGCTTTATTGAGCACATAACAGTAAAATAAGTACAGTACAAATGCAGTGCAACAAGTCCCTAACCTACCTCCATGTCCTCCAACAGATATATTCAGCACATATGCAAACCTTACACTCTTTCAGTCCTTGGGTGGATTTGGTCTGATACACATCACTGCCTTTGTCATACCTTTTATTGCATGTGTTGCTGTGTACACCTGATATAGATACAAATTCAGATTGAGATGGTGAAACCAGGATTTTTATCATCTCCTGAGTTCTGACATATAATGGCCTTGAGTCATTTACCTGTTATTAGACAGGGATTATCAGCATAAATAAGACACTACAGTTGAGGACAAGAAAATCTGTACTCAACTCTAATGTAGCCATGTATTTATATGTTTGTTCTTCTTCATTAGTATCATTCTTTAACTGACCATAGATTTTGCCACTGATACAGCAGTAAGAGTCTCCATTAGAGCATGCCATGTTATGACAACAGGGCTGGTCACTAGCCAAATGTGTACATTAAAGTGGATGAGCTCTAGTGGTTGAGACAGTTATCTTATTTGAATTGTTAGCAGAGTCATTTTAAAGATACAACAAAGAGATCATCATCTATATGTTCCCACACTAAGCAGCTCAGCTACTGCAGCCTTAGCACCTACCTTGTGTGACACTGATAACTGACACTCTACATCCTAAATAGATCATATAAAACCTGTAGGCCAAACACAGCATGACATAAAACAGTTTGGAGAACCTAATTATGATCCTTTTAGTTTCTAAAGCTCAATCTAGGGCTTCATAAACCACAAAGGGCTCAGACTGACACTCAGATGAATTGTTGTCCAAATTTTGTTCAGTCCACCATTTTCCACTGAGATGACGACCACTGCTGCTCCCCAGTGGTCTTTAAAGGGAACTGAACAGAAGATACTTAAACAAAAGTTAAAAAAGTTATGGAGTGCGAAAAGCTGCACATCATAAAAGAACAAAAAGAAAAATTAAGCGATAAGGTAAAAAAAATATGGCATGGCAAAAATTGGAAGGAGGATAGGTGAAGAGTGAAATGGGTAAAATAAAAAATACAACAACAAAAGAAAAGAGACGAAAGCCGAAACAGCCAGTCTTTGTACTACAGTACAAAAGGGCAGACAAAGAACCATGGATACTTGATCACCAAGGCCTTGGACCAGAGAGAGAGAGCGCCTGCAGGAGAAAGAGACAGAGAGAGAGACGGACAAGGGCATGAGGTGCATTGGAGTATACTATATGTGTGCGTCTGTGTGATCTAGGGAAGGGGTGAAAGCCAGGAAACAGGTCTCCATTGTGTAGCAGGGAGTAATGAGGAAGGTAATGAGGGTTTGGGTTTCCAGAGCTGCCCATTACAAGTGCAGCCTGGCTTTGCCCAAAAGAGCCAGGGGACTAAGTGAACAGAGGAGGGGTGGTGGGTATCAGTGAAGATAGGGGAGCTTGATCTAGATAGCAGTGAACAGCCGTCAGTCTCAAACTACCACACAGGGAGTACAAGTGACACAGTGGATTTTAACGATTCCAGATAATTGATGCTTGTGATTTCATATGTTGAAGTCTGTATTTGCATGTTCAAGTATTAAAATAATTGTTTTCTGCAAGTAATGTTGCCACTTTGGGTTAAAAGTAGGTTAGATTGTGTGTGTGTGTGTGTGTGTGTGTGTGTGTGTGTGTGTGTGTGTGTGTGTGTGTGTGTTTTTTTTTTTTTTCATTTTTCTCCTCTTGGTAGTATTATTATTGACCACCTGGGGGCAGCAAACAACACTGATGCTACAGCGTTTCATCCCAAACTTTGAAGAAAGGATCATTAACCTACACCAGTACCATGACTATTTACTACCCACCAGAGTTGAGCACACATTTGTACACACACATGCATATAATTGAAGTGATAATTGAAAAAAAAGTGAGTTCTGACTTTAATCTACGAATTATGAGAAAAAAGTCAGAATTATGACTTTTTTTTCCACAGTGGCCCTAATCCTCTTCCATACATTTAAGAGTAACAGCTAATAGCAAAAAAAGTGTGAAAAGGCAATTGAAAAAATTGCTATATGAAAGTGTCAATAATGCATACAAGTTTGTTAATCAAATTACTTTGTCATGAAACACAGCGCCTTTTACCATAGGCCTACATCAGGTAAGGCTTTGAATCACATACCCAGGGTAGTATTTCATTGGCACATATACCATATCCTTGACAGTAAAGCTGTAATATGGAGTCAAATCTACAAGGCTATCAATGGATTTCAGTTCAGTTGCTTGTGCTAAGTTTGGAATCTCTATTTTATATGCCATATAATCACCATCAATACATGAGCGAGATTCGACAGCATCGTACAAGAAAGCCATTGCCGAGTGGAGGGCTTTCATCGAGTAAGCTTGTTCTGCGTCATGGATAGGAACCTGTGTAACATAGTGATCTTGTAGTGTTTTGGCAGCCAAAATAGTGTTAGCCTTTTCCTGTTTACACTAATGTAAAAGTTAAGACAAATTTGTTATTGTTGAAGAATTTCTGAAAAACCTATACGATCACAAAGTGGGTAAATCCTGCATGTTATTCTCTTATTTCTCATATCTCATATTTTATGATTTACAAGAACTATGAGAAACAAATAATGCATCCTCTCATCTTTATGCATTTGCTTTGTTATAGTACATAGTCAGTTGTGTGCTTGCTACTGGCAGTCAGAATGGCCAGATGTTCTTGTATTGTTTATTTCTGAATGCAAAAATAAAATCACTCTGTTATTTCAAGAAATTGTCTCTTATTTAAAGATTTTTTTGCTTGTCTTTAATCTTGCATCAAGGCATCAATTCTCACAGCTAGCTAAATATAAAAGGATAAAAATCTTACATTAGGGTGTGCAGGTAGTTGAATGGTTAGAGTGCATGCCATGTAAGCAGGGGACCCTAGTTTGAATCCTGACTGAAGGATTTTTTCTGCATGTCCTGGAAAAATATCTTATTTTAAAATTGTATTTGCTAGTTATTGTCTTATTCTTAATATATGAATTCTTCTGCACAACCAGGGACTACAATACTCATTTCAAGGAATTCTGTCTTAAATAAGTGTGATATCATTGCTTGAAGTAAGCACGGATTGCTTCCATTTTAGTCTAGTTTTAAAGCACATTTTGAGTATTCAGTGCCTAAACCTTTTTGCTACTTTTAAGAATTCTATCTATCTATCTATCTATCTATTAAATGGCCACATACTGTAGATAGATTGTACCATGCATACATGGAGCGTGTCTCTTTTATCAGTGTTTTCCAAAACCCTTACAAATCAATGTCATCAATCAATCAGATTGATCAATCAAAACATTTTGTTAGGGTTAGGGAAATATCATGGTTTTAGTTAAAATTAGTGTTTGAAATGTTACTATCAGAGTTAATTTTAAAGTTACTATACTTCCTCAAAGTTATAGTAGTCATGGTAGTAAACAGTAGTAGTAAACACAAGAATTGTTGTTACAGTTTTTAAAAAACTGTGCTGAAAATTGTGCAAGTGAACCCTTGCAGCTGAGTCATCTTTTTGCCATCTATCTATCTAGCCATCCACTGATCCCACTACCTCTGATTATGGAAATTTGTCACTTTATATTGACTTAATCTGAACAGCGGGTCATAAATACTACAGCCACTAGATGGCGTTTGCCACTCAAACGTAACTATAGGTCGTTTCTGTTGGCTGAATTTTTTTACTTACACTGTAATTTTTCCTTTGAAGACAGGCTGAATTTGACCTACAGTACAGCAGTATAGTTTATCACACATTGCTTGAAACATTGTAATCTGCAAAGTAACAAGCAATTACAGCTATCATATAAAAGTTGTGGAGTAAAAAGTAGGCTATTGTTTCCCCTCTAAAATGTAGTTCAGTAGAAATATAAAGTAGTACAAATGGGAAGAAATTAGTAAAGTACCTGAAATTAGTAGGTTAAGTACCTCAGTACAGTATTTGAGTAAATGTACTTAATTACTTTCCACCACTGCCAGCATTTAACAAATACCTGATTCCAAGTTTAATCCTAAAACTAAATCTTAACCCCAACCCTTAAGTGAAATGTAATAGATACACTTTATTGTAATGTTAACCCTAAACCTGTGTCTAAACCTCAGTCAAAATATCTTTAATCTCTAAAACTGCATTTTGTCCTCACAGACACACAGGCGCACTGAAGTATACACAAACATCCTCACTGCACAGAGGATGACACAGGGAACACAATTTCAAATATGCCAAGGTGAAAGGGAACAAATGACGGTGAGAATGATGAATAGATTAAAACTGTAGACACACACACACACACACACGCCCACACACACACTCAGACTACATATCAACAAGTGGAGGGAACAAACACACTTACCTATGTGCCTTTTTACTGTAAGACTGAGTCACTTCTGCATCCATTTCCATAGCTAAACAACCCCCCTATAATGCAAACAATATGTTTGCCTAATCTGAACGGCTGAAAGGCCAAAGTGGAAAAAAATAGCTAGGTGAGGAGGGATTTACTGTATAGTATATGTGTACTTTCTGTATGTATACACAGTAAATTAGAGATTCAAAAGCACTAGTTGCATGCATAGGTTAATCAGACCTTTATTAAAATGAGTGACTCTTTGACTGTTAAAAGTCTCCCTCCTCTCTGTACATCTTTAGAGCTTTACTGTCCTAGCTTTATAAGTATTTGTCCAGAGACACAAATACCACCTGATTTATCTCTGTGTGTGTATCCGTCAGAGCTGCAAAGCCTTGGATGTCACCTTGTCATCCCAGCTCTTCCCCTGGCTTGGTTGTCTGACTGTGTAAACTCAGGAGACTGACACTGAAACCGGGGCAGGACGAGTCGGCAAGTGGAATGTAAGCATTTGGGAAATGTGAGAACTTGTCTGTGACTTGCGCTCAGTGTGCAGTCCAAAGCACAATTATGGTCTGTGCTTGTGCCTGTGTGTCTGAATGTGTGTGTATGTGTGTGAGACCTCAAAGTTTACCTGACTTGTTTCTATAAAGATTTTAGTCGCTCACGGTGACCAAATGAACATAATACTGCAGCTATCAAAGAAAGAGTCTTGTAAAAAGCTAAACACAGTTTTCCTGTGTTTTAAGCCACTTTGCAATCTCCCCCTTCTCTCTTTTCAGCATATGTTTTGGAGAAAAGGAATCAGTCTATGAATGTGAACAGGTTTAGTGAGAGGGGGTAAAAAGTTAACACCTTTAGGTTTGCTGGCATGTTGCCATGGTACTTTCCACAGCACATTTCGAAGGAAACTGAGCGTGAGCATGTGCTATTTATTATACTATTGAGCAGTGGCAATTTTAGAACCTTTTTAAAGGTGCTCAAGCACCCCTAAATTTGATCTCTGCAACCCTAAAAATAAATAAAATATGATGGGGTTTTTTTTCTAAAAATGACTTGAAACAACTTTAATTATTTTTCAAGCCTGTCTGTTAGAGATGGGACAAACTCTATGCTACAGGTTCAAATGTTTTTTTTATTTTAACAAGTTTAATATACTTTGGATAGTTCTGTCATTAATACTGTCTTTGCCTCAGGGTTCATTAACTATATAGTCCTCTCTGTAGAAATCTGTGATTCTGAACCATTATTATTATCATACACTATAGTAGACCACTCTATGTATTAATATTTCTTGTTGTTATTCACGTTATTTAGTGAAATTAGTAATTTAGCAGGGGTTTTGAACACCTGCAGAGCATGTCAAATTTTCATTAGGAGCTGAGCCTCCCTTATCCTGGAATCATCCCTGCTATTGGGACATAATCTGTTCACATCATCACATGTGGAGACTCACCTTCCATATGGGGACAAAAATGTGTGTGTGTGTGTGTGTGTGTGTGTGTGTGTGTGTGTGTGTGTGTGTGTGTGTGTGTGTGTGTGTGTGTGTGTGTGTGTGTGTGTGTGTGTGTGTGTTTTCCTGTTCTTCTATCTTTGTTAGGACTATTGTGGGTTTTAGATGTATGAGGACATTTTTAGCAACACAGTTCTAGGTATGACAATGTCCATCACTTGGTTGGTCCACCACTTTGGTCCAGACAAATGAACATGAAAAGTCTCCAGAAATATTAGATTAGGATTACCGCAGAATTGTATAAACGCATTCTTGGTCCCCAGAGACTGACTGCTAGCAAGTTTAGTGAAATACATTTCATATGCAGAGTATATGCAACTATGGGATGTTGTATAAAATGCATGGCCCCCACAGGAAGGTTTGTGATAACTTTGTCAGTCCTTTCTCTTTTAATGTAGAGCTATTGGCAGGTAACAATTTTAATGTGTTCGACAATTTTTGCTATAACCAAATACCTGCAAAACTAATGACATACCTATTAGCCTCAGTTGTACTAATTAGTACATCTCTACATAAATAGTGACCATGTTGCTCATGCCATGCTAAAATCAGTGTACCCTTTAAAAGGTGTGAGGGTCCATTCAACATTAATGTAAGTAGTTCAATTTTCCATATGGATGATCAATAACAAAACATTTGAAAATTGAATTCAATCTAACCCTAACCCCACTCAGCTTGCATCTAATTGGCTGGTAAAATAGCTTATCTTGCTTGTCACACCTGCCTTCAAGTATTACAGCTGGTCTGATGAGAAAGGAAGTTATTTACTTGATTTTAGGGTAAAGGTACGATTTAGATTTGGGTTAAGGTAAGGGTTGAGATTAGGCATGTAGCTGATGGCTAAGGTTAATGCCTTGGTAATGCATACATCGAGTGGTCTCGCACACCAACCTTTTTCAGACTTACATGGTGATCTTTGGCAGTTAGAACAACATTCCTCCACATAAAACAAAACAAATAATTTATGATCTGCCTGTATCCCTTCATCTTTCAAAGAGCTATAATTTAGAATGTAACATGCCACTCTAATTGACCACAAAACAATTACACAAGTACATTTCAACCTAGACAAGCAGAAACCTTAATTCAGGAGAAATATTTGAAAGGTCCAGAACACCAATCTGAAAACAATTACTGGTGGTGGGAGAACAGCAGAAAGACTCAAACAGAGACAATATGCATTTCAATATATGGGTATTTAGTATGTTGGCTACTGTCCATACCACCCAAATTCCACAGATGTCTTACATTTATATAACTCCAAAGCCAGGCTTATTTGGTTTGAGCTATGAGGCTAACTGGGGGAAGAAAGACTTTTTAGGGTTTGTGAAAGCGGTTAAGGGTATGAATTTATCAATAATGTGTGTAAAATAACTTCAAATTTGTAACTTTTCCCAAGTTCAAGTTACCTTTTTGTATTTAACTCTTTGAATTCCAAAAATGACTTCAAAGGGTGAACACCATGATTAATCAACACACTCCAGATGTGTGTCTGCAAGCTGAGCTTTGCCATAGTGCTAAAGAGAAGACAGCAGCCTCTCTGTCAGCCTATTAGCCCTCAAATATACCCCCAACCCTCAAAGAACACACCATTCAGCCCCACTGAACAGCTTCTAGTTGTAAATTTACCTCTCTCACTCTCTTATTCTTCTCTTCACAAACACACTGTTTGGCCCAGGTCCCAGTCATGCTACTCCTCTATTAAGGGTCCTTGTGGCAATGGGACTGCCCTATCAAATGCCTGTGTGCTGTTTGATCCCATCCTGGATTTCAAAGGGGGACATCTGATCCCTGCCCTGGGTGAGTGGTTGAGATAGGAGGGGGGTGGGCATTGGGAAAGACAGTGGGCAGGGAGTACAATGTTTGTAATAGATGGGTATAGGCAGGATCCTAGTCCTGTCTCTGCCTTTTTCTCTCTTGGTCTGCGTCTTTCTCCCCAGTAGATCTTGTTTCAACAGACAGGTAAAGATGGACAGGCAGGCAGGTGGATTGGGGTGGAGCTGGTGGTCCTCTCATATTTCAAATTCTCTACATCAAGGGCCTAATATAGTTTTATGGGTGAATAATGTGTGCACTCAGTTTACTTAGAATCAGATTGATCAATTTTTGCTTTTTTTGCTTGTGAATGTGTGTGCGTCTAGAACTGCTCTTGCCTATGCACATATTAATAAATGTAATTATGGATAAACTGATTTCCAAGTGACAGACACAAAACCTCCACCACATAAGCATAATTGTTAGATTGTAAACTATGGTTCTCAGTATGGTTTGACCTTTAATGTTGAATTAAATCCTGCTCCTGCAAAATTTATCAACTAGTTAATATCTTGGCAAGTTTAAAACTAACTTATCTCTGTCTTTGTTCTGAAAACAAAATACTTTCTCTTATGATTTTACTTGTAGTACAGTACTTAATGACAATTTGCCCTAGCTTTTTACCATTTTTTCATCACCCATGCCAGTCTTTTTACTCTTGCTCAAGCCAATTAAAAATGACAGGCAGGTAAATACAAGCACAGTTCTTACGCACAGATTTAAACCTGTCCTGTGCACACTTTGATAAATGAGACTTCAGCTTTAAATCGACACACATTAAAGCACTACAATTCATCATCATCATAGAATTTCCCATGCAGTTTTTCCTTCTCTCAGTAATTCTGTTTTCTTTCTTCTGCGAAAGATTATTTTCTTTGACTTGATGTATTTTTCTTTCTCAGCTATTTCTTGTTGCGTGCATAAAGTGCTTTAAATGAAATTCTTGAGTCAGAGCAAGGTCAGGTTGGACGTGTTATAAACGTGGACCCTTGGGGCCTAATGTGCTCTGTAGCAATGGTAGGAATTTTTACAATTGAAACACAGACCCAATCACCTTCTAAGCAGGTGGAATTTTCTGCCAACGGATGCAACTGTTTTGCACTCGAGTTTTATTATTGTGAAAGGACTACCTTGTCTCTGATTGTTGAAGTAAAGGCAGTAATCTAACGTGCTGGCATCATCTGTTAGACATGTAAACAGGTGATTAACACATGTTTGTTCAGACACAAAACACATATGGTGTGCAATCATACAGCATATACAGTATGTAATCATTTGCTGCACTCATCAAAGGCGAAACATTGACATCCAGAAGTTTGAGTCACACTTGGTGAAAGATGTAAAAGCTTAATGGTCAAATTTGACTGTAAGTGTTTCTGTTGGACAGAGACAAATTGTTTATTTCAGACACTCCATTAAAATGACCACTATCTCCACCCAAACCCTAAATCATAAACAGGGAATAAACATGTCTTTCCCTACCTTATAAAGGAATTGAGAAACCTGGCCACTTGTGCATTGCTGAAGGCCAGTTCACGGGTCCATTGCGTACTATAAACTATGACCTAAATTGGCTTTTAAGAACAGAAAGGATCAAAAAGTGACTAAAGTTTGTGCTTTCCAGTTTTTAACAATCTGCAGTATACTTGAAAGAAATTCCTTCACTGATTCAAAAAACCTGCATTGATATTATTCCTCTATGTATGTGTATGTCTGCCTGTGTGTGTTTACATGTGTGTAAAAGTTAAATAATGCAGGGTCACACCTAGAGGTGTGTCTGGCGTAGGTTACACCACTATGTCACAGAGTCGGAGACACCAAATGTGCACCTGTGTTGTGTTTGCAATCTGCACACAGCTGTTAAAGTTAAAAATAAAGAAAAAACTATCGAGAGACCAATTTCATAAATATTTATACACAGCAAAGAAGTCAGTTTAACATGTTTAATTTTGCAGCAAGCTGCTGAACATTGGCAGGCAAATGCTGACTTAACATTTTGGGAAGTCGCTTACTCACACAAGGGATTATGTTGGAATCCGTGGTGGTCTGTTTCCTTTTCTTTTATGAGGCAAATTAATGAAACTCACAACAGCTCATTGTGTGAGTGCTTTACTACAATTGGTTTAGTATGCAGCACCTTCTTTAATTTGTACAGTAAATGTAATCTTTTACAGCGATATGCAGACTCAAGAACAAATACTGTATCCACGTACATGCACGCACACACGTTTCCTTTATGGTCAAGTGATTATCTGCTATTAGGTAGTGAGAAAGTTCACACAGTAGAGTTATAATGTTACACCAATTAACCTGAACTCCCACAAAGAAATTACAACATTGAGTTTCGAGTTATTACAGTAGCATTGGAGTCAGTACATTGTGCTTACAGTAGATGTTCAAATTTTAGCAGAATTTCCATATGTACTACCACAGTTGTTCACAGTACAATAGGTGGGCTTCTCATTATTACTAGCCTAACATTGCTTGATAATGACATTACTGCGGTTAAACAGGCAAAGCCGTGGCTTTACGAGATCTTGTCTTAGTCATTAGCATTGTACTGTATTATATCTCCACGAGCCTGAAAGTCTTATGGCGAGAGCATGACAGCCTGTTCATTTATTGCATCAGTGTTGAAGCCATTTGGAATGAATGAGGGTTAATTAAAAAAAATGCTGAGCAATACAGACAAACAGATCTGTCTGTCTTTGGCGTTTTATGGTGTTCCATAATCACGCCTTGTAAACTGTTTATTCATCCAATTACAAATAACGAGCCACTGAACAAAGAGCAAGGTGGGGATACTTTTCTAAAACCAATCCCATAATTTGTTCATTCATCATTGACTGTGCTTATATTAATTTTATGTGTTGTGAGCCATCACCTCCCCTCACCTACAGCCACATTTGTCCATATGGGGCAGGATGTTTTTTGTGCTCCAAAGACTTGTGTAAGTTCAGCACATCCCCTGACATTTTCTTCATGTCATTGTACTCTTGAGTGAAACAGGATTTCTGGATAAACAATAATGTTGCTGGCAAAAAAAATCAGCAATGACAAAAATGTGATTTAGATTAGCTGGGAAAACATTAACCGCCCACTGTCAGCTCTGACCTGTGTTATGGTTCCCAAACTGAAACTCAAGCCTGCAGAATGTCATACAGCAGTACAATGCAGTGTGCTGCCCATGCTGTGCTCAGCATATGTGAGCAGGATTGGTTTACTAGGGTCCAATGTTTTATTTAGTATGTGTCAAAGTGGTTGTGTGTCTCTATATGTGTGTGCGTGTCATGAAGGCATGTATCTGTGTGGTTCAAGGACCATCAAAGAACACTAATCAACAGTCTATTACAAACATGATTGATGAACTCTGGCAGTCTACTACAGCAGAAACTTGCATAGGCCAAATTGCTTTCTCTCTCTCTGTATATATGTGTGTGTGTGCGTGTGTGTGTGTGCGTGTGTGTGTGTATGTGTGTGTGTGTCACCGTACACAAGTACATTTCTGTGTATCCATACGTGGATGATCTTTTATTCAGCAGATGTCATTGCCCCTGGTCACACTCATCTGAACACAAAGACACGCTGATGCAACTTAAAACCTTGAGCTTGGATGGCTCTCTTGTAATAACCCTGACATCATTAAAAATAAAGGGGGAACATGGCAATTACCACCTATTAGAGTCTGTCTTGTTTAGACGCATACAGTCCGCATTGGGTATTTAGCATGTGGCATGTGGTCAGAGCATTTTCTGGATAGACCAATATTATTTAAATCATAAAGTGCATAGTTAATTTTATGAGAATCATTTTATAAAAAACATTTTTATGAGCTTTTAACATATGCTGTCTTTGATTGCAAAATACTGCTTTCAGTCAAGATTATAGCATGTTTATGGCAAATCACCTGAAAGCTTTTAAATTTGATTGTCTCTCCACGCAAATACATAAATACAACTGATTCAAGATGTGACACGGTCATAAATGTGTTTTATAAGCACATTCTTCACCAACATGTTGACCAGCATAATCAGAACAGGAATCCTCCATTGAGATGACTTGAGAGGAGGGTGGAAGTAATTTGGTCTGAAAGCTGTACTCTCTGGCCAAAACGCTACTCAGAGATGACTCTCTGGGTTACATTAGCTCTGATCTTTGTTTATCTCACTGTCCACTTCAGAATTGACTCTGACGGATGTTCGTCCATAGCTCTTTGGGTGTGTTAGATGTCTGTGATTTTCAATTGTACCCTTTTCTATCACTATTTAGCCTTTCACCTGTGCAATCACTCTTTTTCTCATGTTTTCACACTCCAAATTCTGGCAAACTCAAGGTTTTTACAGCAGAACTATGCAATTACACTGAAAAGCCTTTAATGCAGGTTCTCTAAAGGTTCTGTATAAATCTTTTCTACCTTGTAATATAAACACTTTAAATGGTCCCAAGTTTATTTCCAACACAGTGTTTAATGATTTGTAATCAAAAGTAGCCACATCAGGTTGTCCATTGATGGTGTTTCAGTCCACTTGAACCTTAAATTTCACATTTACGATAAGGTCAGAGTCAGGAAAACTGTGAAAAAGACACATAATGTAGACAAAATATAAATCATGAGAAAGGAAGTACGCACACAACCTCTTCTCATCAACATCAAGTGCATGAAAAAAACCCTTTTAATATGGTCAATATGTGAATAATGTTTCCAAATTTGTACTGGCATAGACATATTATTTAATTGTGAGTGTCTGGTTATATAGTAGCAGTCCTGATTGCAGCATTGCTACCCACTCAGGATGTATGACAGCACTCATTGGCTTTGTTTAATTGATCACCTCTGAGGACATTGTAGCAGTGATTTTCCATGGCTGTCTAATCGACCGCAGACATCAGGAATACACTTCCACTCTTGTGTGAATGTGAGACAGAGCTATAAACACATGTTAATGGCCATGGACACCTGTGAATACTTCACTGTAGGGCCTCTTCCTCTCTCTCTCACACACACACATTCATATATCTCTCCTCCAAGCTGCCCAAATCACATCTGCCTCTGTCAGAGTGGGTGTATATAGTGAAAGTTGGTGGTTTTCCATGTGATTATTCTTTGCCGATTATTCTCTGTGAGTCATCTCCATATGTGTGCAAGCTCACGCACACACACACACACACACACACACACACAATCCCTCCCGCAGACTGGTGATGGAGACCACCTGGTCATAATCAGTCTGGGCCAAGGGTTAAAATCATTGTGTCTTTAGTGTGGTGGAAAAGGCTGAGGGATTGGCAAGTTAGGAAGGAGGATTGAGTTGGACTTGACAAAGTGTGATGCAACCACACTTACTAAGTCTGAATACCTTCAAAATGCATTCATCTGTCGGTCGGGGCTAAATCTGAAACTTGCCAGACTCTCGGCCATGACGGATGTGGTTATTGTGTCATACTAGCTTAAATACAGAGACTGTCTGTGGAGAAACTGTAAACCCACACTGTCAAGTCTTACAAAGTCATAGTTCCACTTCCATTGCCCTAATATGTTACAAAGGAAATAGTTTGTCAGAGCTTGGGATGAGGAAGGCAATGGGCTAGATGTCCACATTTCAAAGAACCAAACTTATGGGCAAAGTTGAACTGGGCACTAAGCTATCTGATACTTGTACACCTTTTGACATATTACATAAGCTTTAACCTTTAACTCAAGAAGCAAGTTAGTAAGTAAGTAATGTCAGCCTATGATATCTTCTGCAAGAATGCACTACTGTGCTGAGCCTAGGTGAAAAAAACAATCAGCAGCTCTACACAAACACACGCATTTGGAATTTTTTGTTGTTGTTGTTGTTCAAAGCAACTGCTTTAAGAGTGAGGCAGTGGATTGACTCAAGAGCAGACAAAGGAACAGAAGATTGCAATCATGAGGATGAGTCAAACAATGCAGGCAATTTCCTTCCACCTCTAGCCTGTTACTGAGCCAAAGCAACCCCCCTCCCCTTACGCCGCAACATGTCAATCTCCAGGTAAAAGCTGGAGCTAGTCAAAGACAAAGAAAAACAGAGATGGTCTTGAGTAACATGTTTTCTTTTTGTGGCTCTGTGATACTGTAAGTGCTTGTAAGGTAGGACAAATGCCAGTGGAGTCCATTCGGCTTCCTGCAGAGCATGGAATGTTTTTGACAGCACCTGCCTCTTGCCATTCATCTCTGAACAACCACTAAAGCCACACTGATTATTGTAGCTGTGTGGTTTGGACTCTGATTGACTGAGAGTGTTTGTAGGTGTGCACATGAGTGTTTCTGTAGACACTTAACTGTAATTGTGCTCTTTAAACAGTTTGACAGCGTGGACCCATCACTCTGTTTATGTTTGCCTGCTTCCTTTCAGCACAAGGTAGAGTTTCAGAAGTAGCTGGAAGTCTTTGGCTCAAAATAGGACACAGTCATTCCCTGTGTTTTATCCTGTTCTTACATACTTCTTTCTCCCAGATGGAGACTCAGTGCCATCTCTGATGTGGTAAAATCAATCAGAGGGATTGTCAGCTGGTTTTAATGGCTGCCTTGTCTCTGTGCCATGTCATTCTTTCCTAAAATGTTTCTCTCTTTTTGTCTGCCTTTTAAACTATCTCTCCCTCTCCCTCTTTCTCTGTCCTTAATTCTACCTGTCTCTTCTAGATCCTTTTTTTTACAGTCAAGATGTAAACCAGAGCTTGCCCCAGCACCAAAATACAAGAGGAGATTGTTGCTACAATAAGCATCTCTTAACAAACAATGAAATAAATGTGTGAAAGCCAAAGCTGTATCCCTCTGACATGTGGCCGACACTACGCAGACCTTCGATGTGGCAGCACGAACACGTGACATAAACAGGACATTTGTCATTCAGACACTGTTTTGTCATTGGTTATTTGATTAACTTCATTCACTATTTTCTTACTTTTGGCACTACTGAACACCATTAAATTTAGTTAATGAAGTTTTTCATTGCATTAAGAAGTTTGTATCAGTACATGCTGATCATTCACAACTGTTTCAGGCTACTGTATTTCATTAATCGAGAGGCCAGATGTGAGTTGAACCTAACAGATTTCTTCTAGTTTTGTTTCAGATATTTTGTCTTTTTTTTTTTTATTTCAGTTTAGTTTTAGTTAGTTCAACAAGTGATTTAGTAGTTTTAGTTTAGTTTTTATTTTGAGGAATTGACTAGTTTCAGTTTAGTTTTTATTTAGTTTTAGTCTTAGTCTTAATTTTTCAGGTATTTAGAGAAAGTCTTGACTTGTAGCTGAAAAGGATGAAAGAATGTGTGACACCAAATATGGTTTATCAAGTCCTTTTTAATTTCATTTTTAATTGTAGGTTTTATTTTAATTTCAGTTAACTAAATTATTTTTTCATTGCTAGTTTTAGTTTTAGTCTTAGTTTTTGTTAACTATAATAACCCTGGTCAGCAGTGATTCATTTATCAATGTGTTATTCTTGTGTTGGGATAAAACATTAATCTTGTATCTTGTCCATGTTTCAAGACCAGTTTTTAAGAACCATGAAGTTCATGTCACCCCTTCTGAGTTTGACTGCCAGTTTTGGCTAGACTTTGAGACAGAGTGAATAACTAGCGCCAACGAGTGCTGCTCAATAACCTGTGTGCTGATCTCCCCAACAACATAAATCAATAAAATCACAAAACACTGATATGGACATTGCTGATGTGTTTTATTATACTTAAAAACACTGACCACAAACTTAAAAAAAGTGTTTTGGAGTTTGTTTGATATCTGACAGGAGCTAAATCTTCCTCACTCTGCTTGCGATTTTGTGCTGATATAGAGTAGGTCATCTGATAAAGTCGATCAAGAAAGATTTCTGGTTCATCCATGTGCCTATTTTACTGATGACATCATATAATACATGACTTACTGTACACTCATTCATAATCATTGACCATTACTCTTCCTATTTCCATCGCTCTCATTCACACAGACACACACACACAGGCATGTCTTATATGTGGTTTGGTTTGTGGTGATGTCATTATACAAACATTCAGTGATTAACGCTTGTCAAGATTGTAGAGATGAAAGCACAGGAAGTTGGTATGAAACTTTGAATCTTGTCTAAAAGAAAAAAGGCTGTGACTTTGAAATTACATGAATGATACATGATTACACATTGCTCTTCATATTCAGTGCGCTGCCTCCAACAGTAGCTGTCTGCAGTCATGAAACTACAGTATAACTAAGCACATGGTGAACTCTAGCTGACTGGAGAGTCGAGTTACAAACTGGTCCACTGACATCTGAAGCATTGCAAAAATGTCCATTTACATATACAAATTGTGAGGGTAAGACTGATGGCTAAGCATTACAGAATGCTTCTCACTATTTTGGTCTGTTGTTCTGTCATTAATGGGCAATGGGAAATCAAGGGAAGATTTAGATGTGGTTACATTGGCGTAGCTAAAGGTAAAGGTTATCAAACAAAATTCTGTATTTGATGGAGGATTTGGTAAAAGGTAGTAATGTTTGGCATGGTGTGGTCACAGAGTGATTGAGAAGTGATCTTGTGTGGTCCCAATGGGTTAGGACTGAGTTTTTCAGAGGTTTATGAATGGAGTGGAAAAGACAACTTTATGGCTCTGGGGGCCTCTTTTACTACTAGACATCACTAAACACCAGGAAAACTTAGTGCAGCAAACCACTGGGAGCCCCAAACATGACGTACATGGATTTAAATGTGTGTGTGTGTGTGTGTGTGTGTGTGTGTGTGTGTGTGTGTATGTGTGTGTGTGTGTGCATGTAAGTGTGTAAGTTGACTTCCATTAAGGGTAGATTTCATCTGCAGTTACCCTTACTTTGAGGAAAATTAATTATTAATGGCTAACATTGCTGAAAAGTGACTTAGATTCCATTCAGTCTCTTTTCTCTTTTATACGGGGTCAGTAATACTATATACATATATATACATATATATATATATATATATATATATATATATATATATATATATATACATATACATATACATATATATATATGTATATACATATATATATACATATACATATATATACATATATATGTACATATATATCGCAGAGGAAAGAGTACAAGACAAGACTTGGTCATCATCTAAAAACATGTTTTCTATGGCAAAGAGTGAATGGAAAAACACAGCAGCAATTACTGTAAAATTTAAGCCTGGCTATAAACGCAGACTGGAAATGCTTACTGCCATGCTCAGTGTAACATGGTAAGCAGCTCCACCTTCATTGCGTAGACACAGAATATTGAAATGTCTTCGGGGTCTGTAATGAAATTGAAACAGTCCCCATCTTTGAGTAAAGTGATGGAGCTCTATGCTTAACGGAGGGCAAAGCCACAACATCTTTTCTCAGTTAAACAGGCTTAAAGAGCAGCCATCTACCTCCAGTGACCTGCGTTGATTAAAGAAGTGTCTGGCACAGAGGCAGGGTGTTTCTGCCAAGCTCTAACCACCCAAGAATAGTGTAACACACACACACACACACACACAGGGTGAAATCAAAAGAATACACATTCCTTTTATTTTAGCAGACAAGTAAAAGCTGACTTCCTGAAAATATAACTACCTCCCCAATTTTGGGAAGTCCTACCTCAAAAGGCAACTGCGGATTAGAGTGAGTCTGGGTTCCACATCATTTCCAGTCATTCAGAATCAATTAGGTGTTTCATTCCATTCCTCTGATGTTTCACTTAGTCTGCATGGGAGTCATGGCGACAGTAGCATCTTATGACAAACTGTAATGTTAAAGACATGAGAGTTGATCAGTATTCTCTGAAGACTGTCATATTTAATTTCATGTGCTGTGTTACATACTCCACAAAATCATTCCCATTGAGACTCTGCTGAGATGACAATAGTGTCTGATATATATTTAAATCAGCCGGGGTAATTGCAAAGAGATCCCACATTTTTTCCATTAATCTTTTCTTTGTTTTACCATTTCAGTGTTTTCTGCCACTCCGCCCTTTGTACTCTTCAGTGAATAGAAATCTCATGAGTGTTTGACTCTGCCTCTCCCACTCTGAGAGGAGCATGTCAAATATCTCAGAAAAAAACCAGACAGATGTATATTTGAAGAGAACATCTGTCCAGAGCTATCCCCGTGTTAAATGAAGTACCAAATACAATGAAACTCACAGAAATTCTTTCTCAGAGGATTGAAAAACTATGTTAGCATTATGTATGTGAGAAGCTCTCTAAGAAGACAATTAGACACCAGTTTCCTCTCGAAAGGGTATACATTTCTTTAGCTTTGGCGCCAGATATCTGCAGTGAGAGTAGCTTTGGATGCTGTGTGAGTGTTTTTTGGCGGGGTACATAAACACTATCTCCAGCCATTTCAAGGCCAGAAGGTGAGAGATTTTTGGAATACAAAGAAAAGAGGTATTCATCATAACTTTGAACAGCGTTTTGGTCTGAGAGGTGAATGACTGCTCTAGAGACAACATTTCAACATTTTGCTCAAACCCTTGTGTTCAGCAGTTGTTATGCTCTGACACAAAACATCACATTGCACCATTCCACTTGAATACAGCTGGATTTTAACATCTTTCTCTTATTCCTTGTTTTTGACCCTTTTTATTGGATTTTAAAACATTGCACTCAAGCTAATTGCTGAGATCGGGAAACATAATGACAGTGAGGTCTGATGGAGTGTCCAGAAGATCTTAAAGACATTTTGTAAACAAGCTAAGCCTAAAATGAATCATAATGTCTGATACAGTCCCTCATTACACAGAAAAATTGTGTGTGTGCACATGTAGGAAAGTACAGTATTTCAGCATTAAACTGAGGAGTTGGTTTGTGAACTGTGAAAGATGGTTACACTGGCAGTTTTATTACTGACAATTTTACATATTCCCATTGTTTTCTATTATGATTAAGTTTGGCTAAAATATGGGTTTTCCACATGAGTCTTCTTTTTACCAATGCTGGAATGTTCTCATATATAAGCAATTAAATTGCCATGTAAAGTGTTATAAGTCATAACTAAAATGACAGGTATAAGACCCAAGTTGTACTGAGAAGATTAGGTGAAAAATTCACATATTCACTTTGTGTTCATTATGAATAAGTTTGGTTAGTCTTTTTTTTTCTTTTTTTTTAATCAAAATACCATATATAGACCAAAGTTGTCATAACAGGAATTTTCCATCAGAGTAAGGGTGAGAGGGTTCATGAATTTCAAATTTGAAAGAGTTAATCAGGACATGACTAACCAAATTCCAACCTCATGGATCACTATTTGATGTAATGTCTGTGTTCAGTGACCCTGAGTTTATGTGAAAAGTTGGTCACCAAATTAGAAGTTATAAAAATGTGGTAAAAGAGGGGGGGGGAACTAAATGTGAGTGTGTGAGTATCGGCTTTCCCACCTGCAGAAAATGTTTGACACTTATGTTTTTTTCCCCAGACTCCCCTGATTTATATTAATCTTATCCCATCAATTTATCAGGATTAGCGTCAAATATGCTGGATTATCTGTGTTTGCTCTCCCTATGCTTCAATATTTGCAAATGCACTACCTGCAGTCACATCCAGGCTAAGTCATCCTATGCAACTTGTTTCACCAGACATATTGTTAAGATCTGTGTTGGAAGAGTCCATGAACCCAAAAAAGCGTTTGCCATGATGCTCCATAGCACCAAACAAAATACATCTGCCTTAAGCACATCCAATACCCACTATACTTTCAACATTCGTGTTTTATGCTTTGGCCATTACTTTAGATTACACGGTCCTCTTGCTCATTGCTCTCTCATTCTAAACTTCTTTCTCTTCCTGTTTCACCTCTCTGTCTCCTGTCCATCCTTTAATGTGGAGCTGCAATGACTTTAGCAGATGCTTTTTTTGAAGTAGCAGATAGTAGCTACTGTGTGGCAGCAGATGTGTCCTGTGTTCTTGGTTTTGTTTATGGCTGTAACTAAGCCCTGTTAGGCCAGTCCCAGCCCTGCTGTCTGTCACATATCAACTGCAGTCCACCACACACACAGACGAATCAAGGCGCTTAACTTCTACAGAAACTGTTTATGTTCATTCATTTCTGGCAGAGCATAAAATGAAGTCAGTGAAGTGATCAAACTTAATGAGAAAGAGACAAAGAAGTGTTATACTGGGAAAAGACATACATCCTTAATTAGAATCCTTGAAATCCTTCTACAAGGGCCTGGTAGAGGAAGGCAACATTTTTTTATCTGATTTCGGAGAAGACTCATGCAATTTAAGAAGAGTTTGTTGTTTCGTTTGGAAACATCCGAGAGTAATCTGAAGTACATGTTTTGATGAAAGCAGCAGCAACAAGTGCATTTAACCAAGGAGTTCAGAGGAATTCTTGATATTAGTGATGTTACTGTTTATGTCAGTAAATCACTGTGTCAGATGGCTTTCCAGTAAACTCTGTGCTTTCGTTAGATCCAAACAAATGACAAAAATAGTCTTGAAGAGGTATACAACCTTGGGCATGGTAGATCTGGTGTGTGTCCCACTTAATTGTGTATAAGTGTGTTCTGGTGTGTATGCGAATTATTCTCCCCTACTCGCAATTCATACCAGCCCCTTGGTGGTTCCAAGATCAAGCTGGTGAGCTCATTTCTATGACATGTTGTGTGTTATGCTTGTATTTCCTATCTAATCCCCTTTGCGGACTCAGTCTGAATCTCTCTCAATCTCTTTTTGTCTAAGCATAGCAAAGGACAGCTCAGGACAAAAGCATGAGCCTAAAAGCTCATAAAACCTTCAGATCAAACACACTGTTCATTTTCAGTGTTTGTGAAAGACATTCTGGATCCACATGTCTAAGTCTTGTGCGACATCAATCATTCCTAGGCTCATCACCTCATTCATCAAACAGTGTCTTTCCACATTAATGCGCACAGGTTAAGGCTAGCTTTGCTCTGTAAAGACCAAGTGTATGTTAGTCCATCTCTCAATACTTTCAGACTCTCTTAGCTTGTCTGTGGCTCTAAGCCCCGAACCCACCTATTCTTCCTGACGATGTAAATCTCATTTTATTTTAAAAATAAGAAGACTTGATGATTTAAAAAAGGGCTGGGCACTGTGGTGAAGCAAATGGGAGTGAACTGTATGTTTGTTGCAGACTGTATATGTGATGCTCTTCTTTATTTACAGCAGCAAACAGCACTTGCTAGTCAGATCATGATTTTGTTGAGTTTGTTTTTTATGGGATTTGTTGATAATAAGAAAAATAATCAGGCCTATCCTTTTAAGACTATTTAGTAAAAATCTAACAGTGAAATGGGATAAACAAAATTGAGCATGGCTAATATAATTTTAATATTCACATTAAATACACAATCTAAATATAATGAATTAAGGAGAAAATCACAAATTGTGAGGTACAAGTGTATGCAAGTATAAGCATAAAAACATACATAAATGCAGATGCATAGACTATTTTATTTTATGTGTCCTGTCTGAACTGTTCATACTGATTTACAAGGTTCTTGGTACACTATTGGAACAAAAACCATCCCTTGACTGGAATTCTCTAAATATTTGTTGCAGTATACATCACACTTCTGAAGTAAGAGCTTCTTGCCTGTGATTTCACTGAGATTTGAGAGGGTGTGCCACACTGAGTGTATTTAACAGTCTGGGAGTATTTTTATTTCAGTCAGGAGAATGAAGCTGCTGGAGCCAAATGCAGGAGACTGCTGGGGAAATTAACTTGAAAAATGAATCTTTACTTGAGACTCTGGAATGGGATAGAGAAGTGCAGGCAAGCAAAAACCAAACAAACCAGAGCAAAGGATCCAACAAGACTGAAATTAAACACAGGACTAAAATTATAACTAAAACAATTAAGAGATGAGGTGCAGGTGGAGAGATGGGTGGAGAAACTCAGGTGAGAGGAATAGGGTGATGAAACAGGAGAAGGTGATAAGCTAGGGGAAAACACTGGGAACTGAACAGGGTTAATGAGGATTCAGGGCAGCTGTGGAGGGAAAGCATGGACAGGAAAAAGTAAGCTGAGGAGGAAAAAGGGAAACCTGCAATTTATCTGTCCTTCTCCAACTCAGTCCTGTCTAAACAAGCAGAGAAAAAAATCCCAGGGCAACTGATGGAGAATGACAACTAACGGATATAGAGACAGATTGTGACAGGATCATGACAGTACTGTACTGTACATTCCTGGTATGTACAGTAATTTACCCTCAGGGTTCCCACACTTCTTTCACTTTTAACCTAGTAAAGAAGCTATTCACAATAGTCAGAGATGGGAAAACCCTGGCCCACGTAGTGTCATAAAGTTGCCATCAAATAATCTTACATCTGTTGGGAATAAACAGGTAAGGGATGGGCTTTCTTTATGTAATCTGATGTACTGTAACATATTGTGGTACTATCCCAGTGGCCAATTATTATAGCAGTGAATGTGTCCCTGGTTGCATATTGGATACTGTAGACCCCCACTACAAAGACAGTGTGAGGATGTGCTCAGCAGTGTATGTCAGACTCAAACACTCTACAATGGAAATGGAGCATCTCAGTGTCAACATGCTGGGAGACAGAAACATTAAACCTATTTCATTCTAACATAACGAAACATGACTGCACACTAGACAGGTTATGTTTGGACCTGTGTGCGAATGTGTGTAAGAATATCTGGGTGTATATGTGTGTATATGTTGACCTGGTTTAACCCTTTAAAACTCTCTGTAGGGTTTTCAAGAAGTAAAGCCAAGCCAGCTGCTGCTTTGTTACTCTCCCAGGTGTCTCCTTTAGCTCACCCCTCACAACTGACTCTGCCTTCACTCCTTTCTCCTCTACCCCACTCCCTCTTCAACCTTTACAATTCACCAAAACTGTCCAGTTGTGTTTCACTGGGTTGTTCAAGGAGTGCTTGGAAAATATTACAGAGGAAGGCCATTCATTGGAAACAATAGCATTCACGAGGCTTTTGTGGACTACAAAACAACAAGAGGTGTGATTTATTTTTTCTCTCAAAATACTGTATAAGCACGTGCAAACTTCTCAAAGCCATAAGCACTTGTTATTAGGAACAGAGGAACTATGTGTATACCCCTATGAGGGGACATCAACAATATAACAGGAAATCATGCTTTTTGCTCTATAAGAATCATACAAAATAACAATGACTGAAACATTGGATGGTTCATAAAATGAGAAAATATGTTAATAACCCACATTATCAAAACAAAGGTAACTTACTGCTACTCACAAGCTGATGTAAGACAGGTTTTCCAGGTGAACGGATCCTGTTGTGCTTCAATGGGTTGCTCAAGGAGCAGCTTGACAGGTCAAACAGGAGGCAATGCAAGTAATGTCATTTCAGATTTGAGCAGAAGTCAGTAGAGGTCAGTTGAAGTCAGTAGTCAATTGAAGTCAGTACAAGTCAGTTGAAGTCAGTAGAGTCAGTAGAAATCAGTAGTCAGTTGAAATCAGTAGTCAGTTGAAGTCAGTACAAGTCAGTAGAGTCAGCTGAAGTCAGTAGTCAGTTGAAGTCAGTACAGGTCAGTTGAAGTCAGTAGTCAGTTGAAGTCAGTACAGGTCAGTTGAAGTCAGTAGTCAGTTGAAATCAGTAGAGTCAGTTGAAGTCATTACAAGTCAGTTGAAGTCAGTACAAGTCAGTTGAAGTCAGTGTTGCCAAGTTCGCTTATTATAAGCAACTTTGGGCTTGTTTTTCTGTAAAGTCGCTTACAAATATTGGTAGTCGTCCATTTGTGACAAATCTGCTGAAGCACAACACAGTTTGGTAAGGAAACCAGTTAAATTGGAAACAAGTTGGGACATAACACCGAGGCAGCGGTAAGTACGTGTTACGTGACGGTCCGTTGATGCAAGTATAATTGTCTCGTCGGCTATTTTCACTTCACAATGAAACGAAACTTCAAGAAAAAAATACAGAGGACATGACCTCAGTGTCCTCAATGGTAGCTACGGCCATGTAGATAAGTATTACATGTAATCAACTGTGCTCGACAAAATTGCCATTCTTTGAAAGCAAGAGACAAGATAAACCTGTAAAACAGAGTAAAGTACTTCATGGAAGATTAAACAAAACCTTTGCCATCAAAGAAAGAATTTGTCATCAGATAGAGGTGCCTTTTACATAAATAGGCCTAATATGTGATATAGTAGCCTAATAATTACAGCCCCAGCAGAGCACAGACATGCAGCAACACCTGATGACTTATGTCATTATTAATTCTCCTTTTTATTCTGGTCTGACTTTCACCAAATCCTGAAGAAAATATGTAGCTCTTGTGCAGCTAAATGCCTCACTTTCCTTACCAGCTAGTCACAAATTCTTTCTGTCTGCCATTGGGTACTGGGCACATTTTCTGTAGCCACAGCTTTGCCCAACAAGGCCTCCTAATTAGGTGACAAAGTACACCATTTAGCAATGCAAACAATACATTTTCTGATCCCCGGCAGTAATCGGAGAAACATTATCTTTGTCTATGCCTTCCAAAACCATTACAAATCAAATGTTGAAAACATGTTGTTATGCGACAATGCAAAGGTTAAGGTTTTGTTAGGAAAAATCTCAGTTTTACAATTTCCTTACTTCCTTAATGGTAGGGCCTCCGTCATCATGGTTACAATAATAACCACGTGGTTAAGGTCAGAGGAAGATTGTGGTCATGTTTTTTTTTGTTTCATTTTTTCGGAAAGGTTTTGTCAACCCATCTTTCCACCCTGACCACCTCCCTACGACGACTTTTGCTTGCGTCAATTCTTCCATACTTACACTTGACATTTTGAGTGCATACGTGCATTCACACTGACAATTATGGCAAAAAAACATGGGTGGTGTACTCAGTGCATGATCAAAAAGTTGAATGTGGAACACTGGACACTTCTCCTCCTCAATGGTTGCCATTTTAGCAATATAGCAGAAGGGGAAGGACCACCAACCTAACGGAGTTTTAATATTTTCTTCAGTAGAGAAAGTAACTATTCCCAATATGTGGTTAGTTAATCTAAATAATGCCTGTTTCTAAGTCTGTTGCAGTGTTTTCAAAGATTTTTTGGAGCCACTGGCTGAGTGAGACCCACCAGTCATCTCAGCTGCTAGCAACCTGACAGCATCCGTCATTTATACATGTTATTTATTGAAAAGCCATCCCTAGCAGAGAGGCCAGATCAGCATTGGCTTTTATTCATATATAAAGCTCGGCTACAGATACTGTCAACCTATATTTAATCTATTTTAACCCTGAAGTCACACAATAGGATATAGAATAGGTTGTTGCTCTACATTCCAGAACTTAAAAATAGGAAAAATGTCATTCTTATACAATGCACCTTACACTTGGAACAATCTTCAAAAGGCACTAGAATTAGATTCTTCACTACCATTACAGCTGTTTAAAGGCTCATCTCTGACCTTGTTTTAATTGAATGCAAATGTTTTTAACTTCCCCATAATCTTATCTCTTTACTTGTATTCATTCATTGCTTTATTATCTTCTATTTATCTATCTACCTTTCCAAAAAATATAAATGTATTAAAATGAATGGATCAGTTTATATTAAAACTTCTTGTATTTCATTAAGCTACATAACAGTTTCGATTCTTGTTCTAGCTACATTACAGATCAAATAACTGCATCTATCAGTGGTACTTTGGGTTGAAATTCACAGTACAGTCTTGTAGATGTGTGTTCAGGATTTGACAAGTTCGACTCAGGAGTACAAACTTCTGTGGACGAAAGGATGCTGTCAAATGTTACGATGGTCATTTCTGGTAAGTGTGCAACGGCTGTGTTTGCTTTGAGACATTATTGTTTCGAAATTCACACACTACACAACCAAGTGCATAGTGTACACAGTGTGGATGAAAGTCTACTAGGAACTATCCATATTGAGACATTGTTTGTGTATTGTACTAAATTGAGGCAATTTCTGGAATTACTGATTTTGTAGGGTTTTTTTGGGAAAGCAGTCTCACTGGTGGTGTATAATGAGTTTATTAGATAATTCTATTTTCCAGTCTACTTCTTATCAGACAGGGTGGGCTGTATGATGTTGAAATCATGTTCTCATCAGTTTGGAAAATTACAACATGATGTTATGACATACAGTATCTGCAAGTATGTCATTTTTAAAAAAGTTTCGATCGTTGTCGAAACTGTCATCTGCCTGTGTTCTGCGTCTGCTTGTATTCTGGATGAGTATTTTTTGGCAACAGCACAAAGGAAGTGGCATTTGCTTTCGCTTGCTCACATCTCGTGGCATTAATGACTTCAAAGATGAAGTAAAAGTGAATGGGAAAAATTCTCAGACAAATAATAAGATGAAATAATTATCAGTATGATGTGTAAACATCAGAAGATATGTTCTGACATGTGCACTGAGGTAAGATGTGAGTCACAAAGGTTTCACATCTGAAAAAACCTTGTGGCTCATGTCTGTGGCATTCATGCAAAAGGGGGAAAAGTACTCTCTGAAAAGAAATCAGGGGACATAAGGACTGAGGGAAATTGGATTCTGTAAAAAAATAAAATAAAAAAATAGTGAGATGTAATGTCCTTGTGCTATCTTGGGCATGACTGTGTGATTGCTGTTAGAAAGTTGACCACAAAACAGATTTTGATATGTTGGTAAGGATGTGAGCCAAGTGGTTTCTCATAGCTGCTTTCATTTTTTGTAGATATTCCACATGGGAAATGTGCTGTATGCAGCTCTCAAGTCTGCTCCCAGATTTCATTTTATTTGTCATTTTATTGAATGTTTTTCTTTCTTTCTTTCTTTCTTTCTTTCTTTCTTTCTTTCTTTCATTCTTTCTTTCTTTCTTTCTTTCTTTTCTGTTTTTTTAGCTGTTTAGCTATACTGTATGAGAAATAAACTGTATGCAGGATATACAACCACAACAATGTGTTTTGAGGCTGAGATCTAATCCTACATGTCTATATGAGTTGGGAGCTGTGAAGACACAAACCCTGAGGCCAAGGCTCCATTACAGGACACAATGCCCTCTGTGTGTGAGAAGCAGCCAGTTGCTGAAGAACTTTTTGGGTAACTTTGACACTGGTTACCATAAATCTATAGTCACAGAATGAGATAATACTGTAAGACAAAATAGCTTAGATTTTGCTTTTGAGACACAAGTCAATTTTTTCTTGTTTTATCCATATTTCCAAATTGTATATATTGTGTGTGTGTGTGTGTGTGTGTGTGTGTGTGTGTGTGTGTGTGTGTGTGTGTGTGTGTGTGTGTACACCAAAAATATAAGATTAACTGATTTGTATAAATGAGTTGAAAATGTATGCATTTTCACATTAAAAAAGTGTTTCAGAGGGTCATCTGACATCAATAAGGAATCCTTATCAGTGTTCATCTCCACAGTGGGATGTTCAAAAACATATGATCGTAAGCCCTCTCATCCCTTAACTCTGGCATAGCACCAGATGCAAAATTAACACAAGATGTTGGTTGATTCAACATTTTTCCAAAAGCTCTGGGAACTGGTTTCAGTAGCAGTGGGGCATGTCACAGAAACAATGGTGAGAGAGGCTAAAGTTTAATACGCTTACTTACCCAGTGCACAGAACCACAGCAACAGACACAGACACACATAAACACACACTAGGACTTTGGATTTAATGAAGTGCTCGGTTTCCACCGAGAGGAGATTAGGGTTGGAGGGCAAACTGTGGGAAACATTGCAAACTATTCAGCTTGTGAAAAACTTCTTGATATTATGTGAGCACATGATGGTTTTTTATGTGTTCAGGTATGTTCTGTTTATCTTGGGATCTGTACAGCATCTGTACATGCTGTATGTGCATAGTGCACAGAGGGTATGAGTGTGAGCCTGGTTGTTTGCTAGCCTGTGTACACCACAGTCTGTCCTTGGTTGGACAATAGCGGGATTCTGCATAGTGAGGCCGTGGGAGGAAGGGGACAGAAGAGTCAATGAGTGAAGAGGCTTCTGGGATGCGTCAGCGCAAGGCCATGATGAGGGTGTAGGAGGACGAGCCCTCTAACCCAACAATGCGCAAAGGAACAGCCATTCAGTCGCCTCACAGGATGACATGCACACAAGCATATAACCATAGGTACACACAGTCAACAAAGGTGCAGGTGAAATTAAGCCATTCATCTAACCTCCCCATGACATATGGATAACTGCACCAGAAAGCCTCAATCAGTGACTGATTCTCTAGCATAATTTTTCACTCGCCATCAAGGAAAAGAAAAAATGAATGCTATGGGAAACGTTAGAGTAGAGATGTGTCATTAATAATTGAGCAGAGTCTAACACATGATTATATGAAAAAGATAATATACATAATGCAGAGTGATTGATGTGTGATCTTATAATGCATATATAATCAGAAAACGGGTGAATAGTCACTCATCTATGTCAGATCTATCAGGGTAATAATGAAGTGTCATATTCACACACAAGTGTCATGTGTGATTACACATAAATTCAGATTTTTGCTCACATTATGTCCTTTAGAAGTACTTTCTCCTTTGAGAACTTCACCAGCTCTTTTTTGATGAAAGCTGAAAGAAAAAAAAAGAAAAAAGTATTTATTGGTTTCATTACAAACATTTGAGGACACAAAATACTTCACTGAATTCCCTCTGGGTTAAAGACTGGCAGACATATGACATTACAAGGGGCGGTTCATTGAAATTGAAAAATAAAACAAAATATAATTTCTCAACTACCAGCTGTATCCAGGCATACTGATAGCTCTGGTTTCATTTGCTCAGGAAAATTCCCTTTTAAGAATTGCAACCGTTTCCAAAAACATTGTCACTATGGCTCTAGATACAATTTTTTTTGTACAAAAAAAAAAGAAGGTCAGGAAGGTCTATGAGTTTTACGTAGGAAGGCTGGGAAACATGCACATTTTCAATGGTACACACCCTAACCCTAAATATCAGGAATGCATATCTCAAAACATTGACACATGACACCAATCTGCATGGCTAGATACCACAAGGAATATGTGAGAAAAATGATTTCAGTAGTCTTAGTAAACTGATCTTCGAAGCTACATTTGACTTAATACTTATTCACCTGGACGAGAATCTTCATAAACAGGCAGATGACGCTCAAATTCAGAGATGCATGACATCAATCTTGGCATGATTGAAATTAATGTGGTGAGTGATTCAACATGCATATATGAGTCTGTTTCAGCAGGCCTGAGTGTCCCTGAAAAGCATCTTTCTGCCAAAATGAAACCTGTCCAACAACTTCCATCAGATATGATTGAGATACATATCGAGCGTGGTGAAAGATTAGCTTGTTGTTAAGTGCTTGGAAGAATACAGTGGGGGTATTTGGATTTGGATGTGAACTCAGTGCTGGTGCACTGCACTGGTGCCCTAAGGCTGCATGTCAGAAAGGAATGAACTCATATATTGTTTCAAGCCATGGAAATAATTGTGTTACCTGAACTTCATGTATGGAGAGAAACTATTATCTTATAATAAACACTTTATTAGACAAATCCTTTAATTTTATATTAATTTCTTTTAAGCTTTATTTGTATTGCAGATATTAAACAGTTATTTCATTTGGCATTTTACAGACAGGGTGGTGCAAGTTGGAACAAATTATAAGGAAAAACTGGTTGAGTAGGTTAAGTGCCCACTTATTATATTTGACTTCATACATATTTGCTAATTTTCGAAGACTCTTAATTAATTAGACTCCTAACATTTCTTTAACTGACAGAAAATGCTTTAAAATGTTATAATGCTAAATATTTACTACTAAAATAATAAATACTATACAATTACAATTTTTCTAGTGCTTAGTTTTGGGTGTCAAGCTACATATTAGTGTATAAGGCACATTTTCCATATAGTACCAAATTATGTAACACTTTGAAAGAAATGTCCTAATAATTAACAGTCACACATCAGCTACTTTTTTATTATTTTTAAAATTATTGATTTCTTCTTATTAAATTAAATTATTAACCAACTTAATATACTAAAATAAAGTTTGACACACATAACTACACACTGAAAATGAAGTTCCCTATGGCTGCATATCAGAAAAGAATTAATGAACGACTTTTTTCAGACCATGGAAACAATGAAGATGATGTAGTATTGCATTACAATAATTATGCACCATGTGGAGGCATCAGTGTAAGACTTCAAGTTGTTGCAGGCATTTACTGGAATTTGTAGACCAGTAAATTGAAGACCACACATCAAAGCTGGATTGTGACTCATCCCAGTTATTATAACACACCTACATATGCACATGCACTACAATGATTAACAGCATATTTGTCTACACCAAACTCTGATTCAAGAACAGTCTTGCTTACATGTTTGTAAGTGTTACATTTATTTTTAAATACAAAAACACAATACAGCAGTCTGTATCTCAGTGATATAAAATACAGTGATAAGTGAGACTGTTATGTTACTATTCTCAGCAACTTTGAGCACTCTTAAATCATTTATATCATTCAACTTAGACAAATCTCTCAAGGTTAAGGAACCTGATCAACAATGCAGTTTTTAAATTACCTGCAATTAGGCCCGGACCTGAAACACGGTCATACTCATGCACACAGCCCGTCCAAAGCATCCAAATGTCTGAAATATGAGGATTTCGGCACACTCTTGACCTCCTCTCTGCCTTCCCA
This sequence comes from Scomber japonicus, assembly GCF_027409825.1. Lineage (NCBI taxonomy): Eukaryota > Metazoa > Chordata > Actinopteri > Scombriformes > Scombridae > Scomber > Scomber japonicus. The sequence goes on from NC_070581.1 coordinate 19,199,908, forward strand.
GCCCAAAGAGTTCACCCCTCCTCAGCATTTCTCACCCTTAACCAACCCTGGAGTGGGGTGCAGGATCAAAGTTCACCGTCTTGGGTTTCTCCTTTCAGACTCGGCCTCGATAACAAGGGCTGAAGCAATTTTGACAGTGACACACACTTGTACGCACACACACACACATCAGATCAGCCAATTCGGCTTTAGGAAAATGCCCACTTGAGTTTGAACTCATCAATAGGGGTCAAAATCCTCATGCCGAAACAGGGAGACCCTTCTCAAGTTAGCACCTGTGTTGTTTCTTCCAGGGCCCATTTGCACCCAATAAAGTTTTCTCATTAACACTGAAACACTTATCAGTGTGTCAGCTGAATGTAATGGAATTTCACTTTCCCAGGAGGAGGAGTAAAGGGATGACACTGACACACAATCCTTCCTTTCTCTCATTTCTCTCTGTCTTTTTTCCCTCTCTCTGTCTGTCGGAGCAAAGGGGTGGGATGTCTGTCTGCTCAGCGCCAGGGGCTCCGACAATGATACGGTTCAGGTCAGTGGGAGCTGTGAAAGAGAGAAACGCATAGAACCTGAAAAAGGGTGAGATGAAAATAAAGATGCATAAACAAGAAGGACAGAGAGATGTCAAAGAGGGACTGTTGTGATACTGGAGCCTAGAGGCCCTGCTGAATACAGGGTGTGGCTGATCTCTACTCAGGGTGAGGGGATATAATAGTTGTGTAGTTTGACTCTCTAAAGTTCCTCTTATAACAGATAGCAAGTAACCTGTGTACAGGCTATGTGACTTGTTTATAGTTCAATAACCAATAGAGGTATAGATATTTGGAGGTAGTAAGGGTAAGGATTTGGTGGAGAGTTTAAATACTCTTGTCTTGTAGTAGACCTCAGAATTAAGTGACATTGCACAGTAGTTTCACTTGTACGATCACTCTGTTCTCCTCGATAGAAATTCAACAAATGTTCCTGCTCAAGACATCCCAGTTTCCTGACAAGTTTGTCACTTTGGGGTAACTCTAACTCTCTCCATTAATTCCTTGACATCCTTGCTGCCTTATTTCCCATTTTCTCGCCATTAGACATTGACAAGTAGCAGAGATGAATTCCTGGTTGCAACAGACCATCAAAGTTCTATTCTTGTAATTCAGAACACCACGGTAGCCGAAGGGTTACTATGCATGCCACATAACTGCAACGTGTCTGGTGTGATTCCAGTCAGGAACCTTTGTTACATGTCATTTCCATTTCTCTTTCTCCCCGTGTTTCCTGTCCACCTCTTCACTGCCCACTATCCAATAAAAACAGGGCAAAAATGCCACAAAAAATGTCTTATAAGTCCATGAATTTCATTTGACTGTACAGTTTTTGAAAGTGTGAATGGCATATTCAGTGCACCACATTTTCTGAAATGTCCGCGTAGCTGTTTTATTTAACTTTGGTCACCATAACCATCCTTTACACTAAGGATGACTGTATTAAAGGGTATCTACGCCAAGGTAGCAATGACTCAGGTGTGGAACAATAATGATAATCTTGGGAAGCTTGCATCACACAGGGAAAGCCTCACTATCATGTGACGTCAAGTCTCACATGAAAAGAAGTTGAATCATCCCCGGGTGAAAGTTTATTTCCACCAATTTGCCCGAAAGGGACAAATGGAAGGAGAGAATGAATAACAGCAGCTAGGTGTAAATGAGGAGCAGCTGTGCTTTTTTTTTCTTTTTTTTCCAGAGAAGCACGTGGAAGAGGTAGGCACTAGGACCTGCCATGAGCCACACAGGAGGGAGGGAGCAGCTTTTGGGACTCCTCTTACTAAACTTTTAGAACAATCCATTTCCCAAAGAGTGTGGGAGGGAGACAGACAGAAGTGGATGGCCCGAGACCTGGATTCACAGCTTTAAAAGCAGGAGTGGGATTTGGAGTTTGGGATAATTCTGCCCTTAGCCTGGAGAGTGAGGTGGAATATAACAGACTTTCTCTGGAAGTTTTCACTCACTGGGGAGAAAAGACAAGGAGTATTAACAGGGTGGTGAGTACTATCTTGTTCTTTTAAAACAGTAATTAAAAATGGTGTGAATATGTGTGGTGTGTGCATATTGGACAGAGACATTGAGCAATAAAGGAGATAAGAGAAGAGTTTCTCTCAGAATGTTGCCCTAAAGTTTTCTCCATACCTGTCATTAAGTGAAAGTGGAGTCTCTGAATTGGGATTGAGCTCAGCAGCAGCCAGTTGGTCCTCTGTTGGGGGTAGAAAATTCCAGTGGACAACTCACATTAGTTACCAAAAGTTAATGAATTTAAGTTGTTGGCTATGTTCTTTAATTGTCTCATGCAGTAGTTTGCCAGGTGTATATACAGATGGAAGAGGAGAGGGGCTAGAGGGAGAAAGAGAGAATAGAGGTGAGGATTAGAAGAAAAGGGGTTCTCCAAACTTCAATGGGAACTAGTTCAGTGTTCAGAGAACTTCTGGGACATCAGGTTACCTTCTTTCTCTCCCCCTTTTTTTATATCTGTTTCTGTCTCCCCCTCTTTTTCTATCTGTCTTTCTCTCTGCTCATGTTACACAACCCTCAAAGGACTTGTAGATTCTGATGAGCTCCAGTGTCCAACATGAAGTATGCTGCTGAGGTTATCCTTATGCCTGGGTGGGGCCTGGTGCTTGTATATGTGTGTGTGCAACTGATATTCTGATGTATATTTGTATGTATTTGTTTGTATGTGTGTGCAAGCATGTATGCTAAACACAGACCTCATGCCTGCCACTCCTACCAGGGAATTCCTTTTGGGCTTTGACAGGGGAGGAATGTCACCGCAGACCAACATTTACACTCACAATGTAAACGCTAAACCTATTGTGTTATTTTGATATAATTATGGTTGGGAGAAGACATGTAAGCAGAGTTGGTTAAGGTTTTCTAAAATTCTTACAAATACAAATGGAAGTGACAAGTCAGTTAGCTGACTATTGTTTGTATTTACTCTGTTACATACATAACTGCACATTATCTGCTTCTACAGCATTGTACACACACACATGCACATCTGTGTTGGATAAGAAAACCTATCAAAACTTTGAGAGCAGGCCAGCGAGTAAAGCTCCCTCCAGAGAAAGATGCTTCAGTCTGTACAAAAAGAAATTTTTAGAATTGTTTACAGGCTTCAATTTTGCTGCCAGCATGTGCCAGAGGGAAGATGACTGTGTTTTCATCACCTCGCTGTTGATCCACAAAGGAAGTGGGAAAAGAGCTGCAGAAGTCCTGCCATATATCTTGCATGACATTTCAACAGATACTGTACTTTGTCCATGTGGTTGACATGGGATAATTCAGAGCATATCCTCTTAAACTCAAATGAATCATGTGGAGAAACACATTGAATGAGGGTTTATTCAAAGACTTAGTTCATTACATCATGGCAAATGATTCTTATCCAAAAGTTACATCTCAGCCCAGTCCATTACAGGCCTGATGTGCTATTTCCTATTTACACAGTGTTTTATCCTCTAACACTCTATGACACAGTGAAAAGCTTTTTTCACTTTAGTCCGGTCTACCTATAATACGCAATTAGAACTGGCTTGCTGAACAAGCTATAAACATCCTCACAGCCAACATGATGTTGCGATCTGCAATAATCAGCCTTTTTTCCAATACCACTGCTGATATAACTGTTCAGCTGTCAGTTATGCATAATGGGGCATTTCTGATATAGCTACAATGGCATAATTTTCTTTTCCGCACATCAAGAACATTTATTTTTGATGGAAAAAAGATTGACTTTGATAAGCATTAAAATGGGAATGGTCAAACTTGACATAACCTTAAAAACCCAAAAGTGCACCCAGTGGCATTGCTAACAAGATTGTTCAAAACCTAGTATATGGGCGGACCATGTATGAAACACAAGTCTTTAAATGTGTAGGTCCCCTGGTTACCATCAGTCATGGATTTATTTGTTTTATGTTAGTTTAAGTTTATTTGTATAGCACTTTTTTATACAGTAGTTGTATATCAAAGTTCTGTACTCTTAAGTTGGCTGACCAATTGTATAACTTCCTCACTCAGTCTGTTATTGATTCAGTGATGGACAGATGTGTATGTGGAGATGACCTGCTGTTGCAGCCCAGCCAAACACTGCATATAAACTGGCATAAACAAATTTAACCTAGTGTGCGTATGTGTATAGAGGGCAGATGGACAGTGCTGTTTTCCCCCTGCAGACAAAGATGTCTGTGATTATTCATGACCGTCTCAGGTTTCCCTTTGAAGCTGAATTACAGCTTTCCCTATGTTAGCACCAGTACACCAGTGTGTTTGTGTGTGCATATATGTGTGTGTATGAGAGAGAAGAAAGAGAGAGAGTTGGGTTTTTGCTGGGACTGCACAATTCATTCATGTATGAAACAAGCTAAAGGCATCATAAATATATTAAAAAAATAGATATTTATTGTTTCTATTCACATTAATATTCACATAAAAATGTCTTATTACCAGTTAATTGCCACAGTAGTTAACTGGTCAGTTAACTAATAAACCAGATGGTGGTTGATAGATTTGTGAGTTGGTATCTCTGGATTTTGCGTACCTTCTTGTAAAGCTTTATGTCAGGTGAATAGGTACATAAATGATAAATGCTTCAGTCCTCAAAACATAACAGAAATTTCCAGATGTATTTTGTTTAGTTCACTGCTCTCCTGTATGAAGATGAGAGGTAATGCCACAATCTCAAAAGTCATACAAAGTAAAGTTCTCTCTCAAATTAGGATAGGAAGAACATCCACCACTTTAACACATAAAGGATGGAATTAATTGGAAGCTGTCTAGACTGCAGTGCTGTATAGTACACCTGGGCAGGAGAGGGTGAGGCTGCGACAGCACACCTGGACTGTCAGTTTAACTGTGACTATTTAACCTCAGGATCTAACATTAACTGCAGGAACCTTTAATAATGTGCTACACACATTTGTTACAGGCCTCCCAAAAAGATTCCTTGTTATTTGCTAATGATACCAAAATCTGGTATAGTGCCATCTGGCAACAAAAAAACAATTAAGAGTTTGATTACACAGAACAGTGATGTCTGAATACTCTTATCAGATCACAAAAGCTTGAGGCTGCCTGCTCATAATCTTCTACCAGTAGACACACTAGTTAATAGCCTAATTAGTGAAGGATGTTATTCATAACACTTGCTGTTAGTTAAATATTCTTGATGAGCTGACTTTGAATCATGCATGACCATTACCTGCACACCTGGTCATCCTTTACAGTTTTTCTTAAAGCATTATCTCCACTTGCCTTTCCCTGCTTCCTAAACATTCACCATTTTAGCAGCACTGTCAGCTACCAGAATAATGTCCCATTTGGTTTTGACCCCAGGTCTAAGTAAACAGACTTGTTATGACACAAGCCTATCACGTAAAACCACTACATTCCAGCTGGATGACCTTTTCAGAATTTATCAGTTTGTGTCTTTGCATACTGCTGGCATTGTTACCGTCAAAGCCCCATATATGCCACAATAGAGGAGTATATTGATCAAAAATTGTTGAGGCAAATATTATTGTTGTTATTTTGCTCTTTAGCTTAACAAATTGATAGTTTAGCCAAATAAATAAGTTCTCTCTGTCTCTCTGAGAAATATGCAATGTCTTCACATCTAAACAACGCATCCTTGTTTAGGGGAAAAAAGAGGAGGTGATAATTAATGGATCAAAACGTAAACCCAGACCCTCCTTTGGTTATCTTTTGGGTCATCAGAGCTGCAGTCTGCCACAGGTCAATGCACAGAATGGGGTAAGAACATCTGGTGTAAAGTGAACAGCTGAAGTATTCTGTCTGGAATCAGTGGGAGGGGTAAAAGGTCAGAGTTTGAGCTCAGGGTTACATTTGTGTTTGTGGAGGAAAATGGGGATCTAGAGGTCACTGCGTGTCAGGATCTTGAACCATGTGGCACAGGAGCAGGAGAGCACAGGAATGGAAAACACTGAAATGTTACGTCACCTGCAAAGTTATTTTCTGCAGTAATTCTTGTTGACATTTCCTTTACAAACAAGTTCTCACAATGTTTGGGAGCAAATTTATACGATGGAAATCACAGCTAACATTGTTTGACATTTATAACTTACTTGATATTCTTTTTGGACATGAGTAGAATTCTTTTGTCCCAGGACCTTTTTTCCCACATGGACCTAGTTTTCAGCACCAATGTACTGTACAAAATCAAGAATAATACACTCCTGTGTTTGGACTTTTCCATGCATTGAGAACTAAATCCAGGACTGTTAATGTAAGTCAGTCTTTTTGTTTGACTGTTGAAGATCTGATTTCGACAGGTGTTCCATCAAAGGGTTATTTTTGCCTGTGTCTGCGTGTTTCTGTTTCTATGTCTGCACACATGTGCGTGTATTCAATCTATAAGCTTCAAAATGACAACTGAATGTGCAGACATGCCTTCTCATTCCACATTAAATGCCTCTATGACTTTCAGACGTGGCTTGCTTTCCTCTCATGCATGTGCATGCAGCCCAAACACACAGTAGCCGATAAATCAGCAAATTACAGGGTCTGCACCCTGCTAGAATAACAGTGTTGTGGTCTTAATCTGTTGACTTAGTGCACGTTTAGGGTTTTGAATTGTTTCACCACAACTCCTTTTTATGTGTGTGTATGTAAACTTGGATTGATGTGATGACAGGCCCTCACTCTCACTTTCCTTCCCTTTCTTTCTCTTTCTTTTCGAATTGGTAGGTTGACTGTAGCTTGTCTGGACATGAAATTCTCCCTTGTTGCCATCAACAGGGCAAGAATACTTGATCTTTTCAAATATTCGAATTCACCTCAAAGCCTCAAATAATAGGAAATTAACTTTTGCTGTGAGGCACTTGTGTTTTGGCTGATCTTACAAATTATTTAAGGAGAGCAGGTTTACTCAAAACAAAGAAAATACACAGAAGAATTGTAAACATAAACCACACCAGCATTGGAGGAATGTGGTTTGTGCAAGTGTATGAGTAATTCACATGTACAGGTGTGTATGTATGTCTGTGTTTGTGTTGTATATGCATCAAACACATTCTCTCTCTCACACACACACGCGCGCCTTGGCCCCAAGGATACAAGTGAAGCCACTTATTATGCACTTATTTGGATTATGCCGATTTGAGAATGCACAGCATGCGGGATGATGAGCCACTGGCTAGTAATAACAGATTTGTCTCCTACACAACAAGCTCAGATTAATAAGGGGTCATTCTTTGTATAGTTGTTTAAGGATCCCAACAACTACTGAGGTGTGAAGGATTAACAAACACTTTTCTTTTCTCCACCTCTGCTTTCTAACAACCTGTTTTATCTGTCATTGAGATTTGTTTTAGTACAAACTTGTGTGTAAAAATGGTGAGTCATGAGGAATTTTGGGAGGATGACACTGTAGGAAGCAATTTCACTCTGCTGGATTCTCTGCTAAGCCTGAAGCATCAGTCTCCACAGTAAATATTAATTCATCTATGCTTTGGCTGCAGGTTACACAAACACACATGCAGACACACTGGAAAGCAGCCTCTTTATCTCTTTCACCATAGCTCTGCTCACACGCTGAACATGGCATGCTGCTAACAGACAGAGGATGGGTCTGGGAGGTCCCACACAGACAGGTGGTTGACATCAGCTAGAGGGAGGGAGGGAGGGAGGGAGGGGCGGTATGAATTCAAGGAGATAGAGAGGCAAAGAGACACAGGAGCAGAGAAAGAGAGAGAGATGACAGAACGATGTGGAGACCACACAGAATAGAAAATGGCCGGGTTAAGTCTTTAGTGAGAGGGGTGAGACTGTAATCAAACAATCACTGGGAGTGACATCAAATTTTTTACACTCTCCAGAGGATTCAGTATTGTCCTGACAACGCCATCTGTAATTGTACAACAAAGTGGATTGTACTACTTATATCTCTTATTGAGAGTGACACAAATTTCCCTTATTATCATAACATGCATCAAGAAGAGACTTGACCAGAACCTTTTTCTTATTGATGGAAATCCTCCCTCACTATCCTTCAGATGTGGTGAATATAAATAGTTTACTGTGTAATACATTTCATTACAGAATACAAGTGTAAACATTAACACAATGCTATATATATATACAACCTAATGTAAAGCAGGAAATCAAAATGGGAAAAAAAATCTATCTGAGATTTGATGAACTTGACTTTAAAGAAGGCAATTGTATTAGTGCACTCGTGTCCGCTAGATAACCAACTGTCAAAGAGCAGTCTATGGTTTGAAGTCAGTCAGAAAAAGCTGTAACCCTGATTGTGTCTTTTATCCTGGGCAACATCACACAGCACATGTTTCAGACCTCTCTGAATTAACAGAGGCTATCCATGCGTCGGGAAAAAAGTACTGAGGACTGTACATGGACTGTACTTATATAGCGCTTTTGTAGTCTTTTGTAGTCTCATTGGGGGAATCTAACATTCACACACACATTCATACACCATTGCTGCAGCCATTGGGAGTTGGGAATTGAACTGCAAATCTTCTGATTAGTGGATGACTTGCTTTATCTCCTGAGCCAAAGCTGTCCCAGAATGACAAAATCATCAAATATATTATCATTAACATAACAGAAGTCATATTGGACCCCATGCAGTTTGCCTATAGGAGCAATGGTGGGGAGGCGAGGGGGGGGGGGGGGTCTCATCCAACTTTCACCTTAGACCTCTCCTTGGTGGGATGGATGTTGGACTTGTTGACGAGCAGACCCCAGAGAGTGGGAGTTAATGGAGGCCTGTCCAATGATGAGAGTACCTCCAAATACCCTGGGACAGTCATCAACAACAAACAGCAATGGAAGGATAACACAAATGCCATCCACTCCAGAGGACAACAAAGACCAGGAGTTCCACTTTCTGCCCTCTGGGCAGAGGTATAGGGTATAGGTATAGGTAGGAACTCCACAACTCAAGGCTCCTTCATAAGGCAGTTGCTGCCATTAAACATGAACTACAGTCCACATTTAATTGTTGCACTTTGTACATTCTACTACTTTTTTACTCATTGCACTTTGTAAACTTGATGTTTGCTATTACTTGTTGTTTATAGTCTTTTTGTTGTTACTGTCTGCTTGTTTTTGTTGTTTTGGTATGAATTATATTTATACTGCACCAGAATTGCCCTCTGCAGACAATAAAGACTGAATGAGCTGAATTGAATATATACCCATTTTCCGTCTACAGACCTACACCCATGCTCATAGCATCAGGTGAGAGAGTGGGGTGAAATGGAAAAACTTGGGTGTCTGAGTGAGCACATCTGTCTATTTACGCCCACGTTTCACTTGTTCTGTTTGCAAATTCACCTGGGTGACTCATTCACAATCTGTCCTCCACTGTTGTTGTTACAATAGCATTCAGTCAAAAAATGTCACATGCAAATCTAAATGCCTGATTTTATCAAAGGTACGCATTGTTAAAGATACATTCAAAAGATGTATGTCAGATCAATCAATCAAGTCAAACTCAGGATGATGAGCTTAATGAGTCAATCTTACATTAGTAACTGATCAAGAAACCTTTCAGTGTTCTGTGTTAGCGATTTCAATCACATACACACTAACATTGTTGCAGTGGAAATAATATCAACATGCGTGAACCTCTGCACAGACAACAATGATACTTTTCATGTTCCACTCCAGTTCCGTTCCAGCTCTGTCACAGTTGTTCTGGCTGTCGGCTGGAAAAAGGATGGGAGAAATATTATTTGGTGAGCAGCTGCGAGATCAGACACCATTTGTCCTTTACTCCTCAATACTTTGTAACTCTCTGCAGCCCTTATTCCTTCCCTGACTTTGAACTTTTCTTTGTCTTCCCTTTTGCTCCCTTAACCTTGTCCTTCCTTGCTCTGTTCTATCACATGCTCCTTTATTTGTTCAATTCCCAAGACATCTCATTGCCCATCTGCACCCCTCCCTCCATTACTTGTTGCCTCTCCCCATCCCTTGATGTTACTGATTCCTTCCTCTCCATCCCACTGTCTTCATCTCTGTCCGTGGCCAGACAGGCATTCTTGCCTCTGGCCCCCCTCTCACTGCTTCGCTGTGGGATCTTACATTCTCACCAGGAAAGGGGAGTTATTACCATGGTCATGCCAAAAGATTAACCACTTGTCATGAGAAGATAGCTGAATGTCAAGGTCATAAAAACGAGGGGTCTGGAAAACATGTTAATCATTGTGTTCATCCTGCTTTCAAGGCCTGCACGACTGGCCTCCCACGTCTGCTGGTCCAGTACAGGGAGAGGCTGGGGTGTCTGGGGATGGGCCCGGTACTAGGGAGGGAAAATGGGGGGGGGGGCTTTCACTAACACAGCCATGGTGCGCTGGCTGTGGTTTTGCTTCATTGCCAGAGGAACCTCATGTTTTGCCCAGTTCCAAGACAGCAGTCAAGAGTTCATTATAAGGGCATAAATAAAACAGCATTGCACCACTGAAATTCACTGTCTCAAAGGTCCTTTCATGCAGTAACAGCAGAATTAAAGAGTGACAGTGGTCAAAGACAACATCTTAGTCTTATTGATGTAGAATTATCCTCAGTTTCTGATATCAATCCAAATTTCTTAAACAAACTTGACCTGCATTGATTATTCATGTTCTGTAGTGCCTTTTTAATTAAATCATAAGATAATCTGTAGCCCATCTGTTCATAAATAGCTCCAGAAAAACCAACACACTTTTACATAACATATTTTAAACAAAGTATGCAGTTTCTGAGAAAATGCTGTAAACTACCACCGTCAACAGAAAAAGAAAAAGAAAAAATGAGTTTCTTTGATGTTCAAAGAGCTGTATTGTTTCAGTTTACGGTTTATATTTGCTACTTATCCTTTTCTTTGAAATGTAATTTCTACTCAGTCCTGCTCTCAGCTAAAATGTTTATTTTGGATTCCTGTCAAACACCACAAGGATCCAATCTATTATTATGATGAAGAGTACAGTCTAGACCTGCTCTATGTGAAAAGGGCCTTGAGATAACTTTTGTTGTGATTTGATGCTATTTAAATAGAGACTGATTGATTGAGTCAATGTCCGACCTACTGTAGGACAATGTGTGACAACGGGAAAAAGATGAGGTGACATTGTAATCATATCTCTGCTTTGTCACAGTGTTGTCCTTGCAAACTGCTTGCTGTGCCAAGAAGTTATTCCACATGCTTATGCACAGCTGAAGTCATGTAAAATCTCAGCTGAAAAACAGATTAAAAAAGATCTTCATTATGTCAGAGAGATACAGTATACGCAAAACTCAAGGTCTGCGCTTCGTGGAACTGTGTTTCAGTATTTGGACAGGAATGGGAGCTTTGTCAGGCCTTTGAGACTTGATATGGAAAACCGTACCGTACAACTGTATGGGAACTTCAAATTCACATACATGTTAATGCTGTTACACTCATTTGTAAGGAAACAGGAATATGATAAGAATGAAGTATTTATTGCAAAGGCTGAGGAAATGGACTGCAGATTTAGGAAAGCATGGGCTCGAAACTTGGAACCTGAGGCTGAGGCATAGGCTAGGAAGAAATGGGGGTCCAAGGCAGGGAAGACAGGAGCCAAAAACAGAGCAGGCGAAACTGCATGAGACAGGGTTAGGCAAGGGAAAGCAGGCTACAACAGGAAAACAGGATAAACGCATGAGAAATTGCTTGCAGCATAATAAACTGGCAGCGTAGTAGTGGCAGGGCTGAGTATTTGAAGAGAGCTTGATTACTCAGATGAGGAGCAGCTGGTGTGGCACTGCTCACACTCTGGCACCGCAGTCTCCATTCAAACAATCACACACATACAAGCAGAATAAGGGAGAGAGCCACACGAGGAGTGGTAGCAGGTTAGGGAGACACAGTATCATGACAACTGTGCCTCATTATTTGTCAGGTATGTGGGGTGGATTTAATTAGTAGTTGTTTTTATTCAGCTAACTGATTTAAAAAATTTTCTTTCCTGATTTGATACTTAGATTTTACTTGTACAGATTGTATCAGTGAAATAGTAAAAGTGGAACCATATGCACAAGACACAAGTCCAACAGTTTAAATGATCCTGCTTCCAAGAAAAATTCCTTCCACTGGGATGGCTAATTGAAATCCTATTGTATGTGTGTGTGTGTGTGTGTGTGTGTGGCATGTCTTCAGAGAAATCACTTCACAGCTTCTGAAGCAGTAGCCAATTATTTGTATCCCACAGAAACAAAAGAACTGGCTCAGTTTGAGAAGGCCAAGTTGGAACTGAGATGGAGGGGAGTCAGATCTCCAGGGAGAGGGTCTATGGATATGATCATGGATGCCTAGTCATAGATCAAAGTGGGTGCAAGATTAGTGACAGGCACAGGGAATTATGGCAGGAAGTCTTTTAATTTAATTACCACCTGAAGGTGGTATGTCCTGCAAAATAGAGCCAATAAAGCTGGGCATGATTGAAGAAGAATGAATTGGAGGGAGAGCGTGGGGGAGATAATAATTGGGGTAGCTATCCAGCTACTCCAATAACACACTACAAAGCTTTGACATCCAGAAAGTTATCTCATCTACCTGTTCCTGTGCTCCAACATTATCATGTCTCACCTTCTTGCAAGATCAACAAACTTTGATGTTTCATTTGTAGCCTGCACCAACAGAGTCAGAGTGACTGTCTGACTTTGGTCTTGATTTGTCTGAGTTCAATGATCGAAAACCAACCGGACAGATATTCAGAAGGCAGTGACATAGTAGTGTAACATGCTTCTCTGGTAGTTAGACTCTAAGGGTGCTACAAATGTAATTTTTAACTATACATATTTGTATCCAAAATGGCTAAAATGTAAAAAAAAAAAAAAAAAAAAAAAATCAAAAGTAGGGATGCAAAAGCACACGTTTGCTCCCCCAAGTCTAATTAGTGGAGGTGTAGCTGCTCAGCTTGCTCTGTTGCTCAGGCCCGTATGGATCTGATTGGGATTGATTGTTTAAAGTCTGTGTAAAGTAAGAATAAATATGTGTTCTGAGTTTGACATACCACAGAAAAGTGTGTTGTTAACCACCCTGCCAAATTTGAATGATTAAAAAAATCGCCAAATATATGAAATTAGGCTTCAAATTTTTGTAAAAAGCAGCCACTTTCTCTGCTGCCAAACGCTGTGGGAGTGCCCACCGAGTCCGCTGAAAACCCCTACCAAGTGTCGGCGGCTAGCTCGGACCTATTTAATGTGTTTAGAAGAAAATGTCTGAATTCACTTTACACGGCCTTTAAGTTCTCCACAAGGCAAACACAAGGAAGTAATAGCAGCAGTCTGCACCTGTCCACATATGTTTACAGTGTTGAAATCTGTTATTGCGATTAGACACAGAAACTGCTATGTATCCAGGAAGTTACCTATGGCTTTTAACCGTGAGAGAGAAGGTGAACAGACAGTAGGTCACATTCCAGGAGCACAAAGACAGAACCTGGATAAATGAGAGCCAGATCGATAGAAAGAAACAGAGACCGAGAAAGGTATGAAAAAGCAGGATGAAAACACTGGCTGATTGCCAATACCCATTTTTTTTCAGTTTACATACCTTGGCTCCCTGCTTCCCTGATATTCTCAAGATGCCCTGCACAGTGCACACATATTAAAAAAATCCCACAGGCGCCAACCACACATACCTTGTATTTGCAAATTAAAATAAGAATCAAACTTCAGATACAGACCATTTGATACCTCTCCTCCCTGCATGGCACCAACTTCATGTATGGTTTTATTACAGGTAAATTTGTTCATAAAACCTGAGGCCACAGATATATTTAAGTGTTGTTGGCAGTGTTTTACTGATCTGGGAAACATTCAGAGGGATGTGTGGCTGCCAGCAATAGTCAGCTAAGTTGAATAAAAGGTCAGTATAGAAGCTACATGGTTCTTGAGGAATACATTGAAAGTTTGAAATGGATTTACCTGTGTGTTGTACACGCCAAGGCATATTTTATGGCTGTGCCAAGCAAACCTCTTGTGCTAATACAAGCTGATATCAATTACTACACGTTTTTTGCCCCATATACTAGCAGTTTATAACATAATACTTTGTGTAATAAATGTTCTTTTGTTCTGAGTAGCTTGCATCACTTCTCATCGTGCTGAGGAATCAAGTGTTTTAACAGGTTGTGTGTGCCTATCAGTTTGATGCAGCCTGTCTCTCTTTTCCTGTCTCCTGAGCAGAGTTGCTGTTTGAAGTATCTCTGATGCACAACAGGTGCCTTGGTTCTCACAGCAAATGTCTTTTAAGCACAAAGATGAGGGAAGGACTAGGCAGACACTGATCTCTTACATCTCTGTTACTCACATTACAACTGTTACATGATAGCTTTAGTTCTTTTTTTTCAGCCAGTCTGGAATTAAAGCTATGATCAGACAAATAAAGGTGCATCTATCATCTTATGTGACATAAAACAATTAATTTTAACTGAAAGCTAAATAGTTCCACTGGGCCAAATAAAACTTTATGATGAGAGATCAAGTTGGACTTACAACAAGAAGGAATAATCAATGGCTTCCTTGTTTCAACACTTTCACCACAGCCATAAAAAATGCAACTTTTGGCTTTTGCAATTGTAGACTTGTATTGAAATGTTTATGAACCACAGAATGACTGAAACGCCATGTAGTTCTGTACAAGAACAATTCATTGGACTGGTTCTTCAAATAGTTTATTTTAAATTCCTTCTTAATAGATTCATTGATAGATGAATGGTCCCTGCATTAATGGATATAGTCACTGTGTAACATCACATTCAGCAGAATCAATACATTGTCCTATTTAAATGATTTTGACTGATTGTCTGGCTTATTGAAAACATTTATTTTCCATAGTTTATTTTACGGAGCTGAGTTTGTCTAACCTGTGCTGTGTTCTCCCCATATGAGACTTCTGAAGTGTTTCCAAGAAAAACTGGCTCACTGACAACCTCTCAAGAATGTTTGGAGAATTTTAACAGACGCTGCATGACATCATTTTGCGTGACAAAAACTTAACTGTGACTAGAACTGGAGGCATTGCAATTGTATGGATCTGTGAGGTGAAAAGTATATTGTGACTTGCTAATAGACTGTATGTGCATTTGACCGTGTAAAGTCTTCAAATAAAATATTAAACCCGGTCCTGAAAAACCAATTGCATTTTTCAAACGAACATTCACCAGGAAAAAAATATATCCTCAAACATTTGTGTGTGTAAGAGTGAAAGAGAGCATGTTGACCTGGCGTTCATCCCCCTTGATAATTATTTCCAGCGGATGACAGGAGGAGGAACTGCACCACACCAAGCTGATGAGAGACACAGAGAAAGTGTTGACCTTCCTCTCTTTTCTCACTGCATCTCCCTCTCTCTGTTTCCTTTCTCTCTACCGCTCTCTACCTCTGTAGCTGTCAGTCTGTCTTTCACACCCTCTCATAATCTGATACTGTTGTCATCACTGTGAGGGCGAGGTGTGTGTTTGTTTTAAAGAACTGTTGACGCGCCGCTCCTGGACATCTTTTAACAAGGACTTGTAACTAATGACAAATGTATCACACAGATAAGAGGAGCCCTGCTAACTGTAAACTAACCTCAGATTGATAGCAGGCAATGCTCTCCTCATGTTTTGGCTCACCTGTCTTGTTGTCACTGTACCACACTCAACATACTGTACTACAGCCTCATGTAGTCATTTGGCAGATTGTAGATACCAGATTCCGATCAGTGCAGCATCTTGTGGACGGGCAGACAAAATGAAAATGTGTCGCTGCCTGCAAAGTCAATACCAGTAAATGTGTGGCGTGCCTCCACTGCCTTGGGCCGAGTAATTAGTCTCTGTCTCAAGTGTTTTCCTCTCATGCTTCCTAATGATTCGTTTCCCAAGTTATAACCTAGTAGTTGAGTGACTTTCCACATGCTTTCATCAACTTTGACATTTTTGTTTTACCAGGTAATGCCTTGTATTGCCTCTAGCACTCATGTCCTTGTAGCGTTTTGTGATGGATAACTCAACCGAAATGGTCTTGATTTACAGTTTGGCAAAGCTTTGAAGTCAGCCAATTGAGAGAAAGGGATCTTCCTTAGAACTGAGTACACTACCTCAGGCTGTTTTACAAAGTCTGTTCTCATAAACATCCTCCTTGGTAAACTTCAGAACTATACAAAGCATGAATCATAAAACGATATTGAACCACCGCTTTGTTTATACCAGTGTGTATTATTACAGTATGTTGTCTGAAAATATGAACCATACTGTGTCTGTCATTTGGAATACCTTTGCCTGGACACTAAAGAGGAAAGCAGCTCCCTATCTTGTGCATGTCAAAATGCAGGGAGCCTCACACACACACCACTCTGACTTCCTGTTTTATCAGTACCATATGGATCACCTTTCCCCCATCCCAGTTTGATATAGGATGCATGTCAGTATGTAAAATCCATTGGACCATTTCATCTAATATTTTTTGTTCCAGGCCCAGTCAACACCGTGCAAATGGAGCTAAAATATTTTACTTTCCAAATTCAATTTCTGGAGTGGAGTGCGGTTTTGTTTCCACAAAGCCATAAAACAAACAAACAGCATTGGGAGCACATCCAAACCCAGCTCACTGAAATACTAGAACACCTTAGAGCATCTTGTGAGTTTGTGTTTGAATGTGTGTATGTAAAGTAATGCCTGTGTGTTTATTATTCAAATACAGTATTTTGTGTGAGAGGGTCAGAGGGGTAGCCAGACAGATTCTGATCCAGCGCTAAAGTAATTCCCCTCTTTATACTGCCCCTTTGTGGGTTAAGTTTAAAAAGGCAAGTATTCACAAACTTCAGGTTCCCTATAATGACTGTTTAGAAATTCTGATGAGAAAACCTAGGTGGTGCAGTACGAGTGAGCTGTTTTGGCAAGTGCGAGTTAATTCTTTTTATGCTCTGTTGAGGAAACTAATGTATAAATTCATTTGTCAATTGAATGATACTCATAATGCTGTTATAATGCTGTTATCCAATCCTGATCTCAGTGATGTGAGATATCAGCCAGCCACGTGGAAACACTGGTATGACTGTCTCCTGTAATTTTTAGGTGTGTGTTTGTTTGTCTCATTTTAAATGGACCTGGAGTCTAATTAAATAAAGTCTATCTGTATCTGTAATCCTATAAGTCAGAGGTGCCTCTCTAAACCACTCTGACCTCTGTGCTCCTGCACTGCTGTGTTTATGCTGGCTCCGCTGGCATTAAACACAAGCCACATAGTTTTAACATTAGGATCCTCCCGGCTCACCCTGGGCCATGTAAATAGTGAGCTGCTCGTCAGCCTGGATCAATCAACTTACTGCCTGTTTGGACCAGCTCCATATGTGTATGACAGAGCAAGTGTGTGTGTGTGTGTGTGTGTGTGTGTGTGTGCGTGTGTGTGTTCATTGAAGCCAAAAGATATCACGAGTCGGTCAGTGTCTGTAAACTCCATTGCCCAAGATTACTAGGTTTTGAAGAAGCAATGTAAACTGGTCCTTTGACAATAAGTATTCAGATCTTTTATTTAAGTGACAGCAATGATGTTGAAATAATCCATTACATGTTAAAGCCCTGCATTTGAAAATGTTACTTAATAGTCTATTCTTTGGAAAAATGTCTCACAAGAAACACACTTATTTTGTAGAATGACCACTTTTTTAAGTGTTCGTGTTGTGGCTATTTGAGGTAACTACTTTATATGCTTTTGGGTCATTTCATTTACAGCAATCTACCATATTTGAAAGCTCATCATATGATTTGTACTGAATGAAAAACCTTAATCTTTAGTTAAATACCAATAATGCACATATATTGCATATATCACAATAGGTTATATGTAAGTAGTTCTTCAAAAGTAGTTCTTCTTCTTTGTATATTAAGCTACTTTCCACCACTGCCTTGCAGACAAACATGTAGATGAAAGTGGTTCAGAGAACAGAAATCTCAAGGAAGCGTTCTCAACTTAGAAATTATGTAAGATGCTAAACTTCTCTCATGCAACTAAGTTGCTATTTCTGATGGGAAACGGGTCAGTGACATTTTGATATTTCTCAGCTGCTGGATATTATCTCCAATTGCTGGTCTGCATGTATGCAGGCACTGCAGCTAACACTGACCTCTACTGTTTATTATTTGTAACACTAGGATGATTTAAATATAGTTATTTTTTCTAGAAGACCTGGGTGCTACAAAAGATTAAATAAAAACTAGCTAACATTTCATCTTTGTGAAGATCGCTTTGTATTATTAATAGTCTCCTACGCTTTTCTGATAAAACCAGAAGGTTGTACCCTTCACAACAGGATAGTAAAATTAAACATGTTGGAGTAAACATTTACAACTCCAATAAACTTTGTGGTATTTGAACGCTGTACCAGCAAGGTGGGTTTTACAGAACACTGTAGATAAGTCAAAAATACTGACACTCCCATTTCAACTCACCTCAGTGACCTTCAGAGTGTTTGTGTGGGAGTGTGTGTGTGTCTGTGTGTGTGTTTTTGTGTGGTTGCGTATTCACATATCACAGCATCTAAGCATGCAAACTATCCATAAAAACAACCTTACATGCATGCCTACATGCATATGTATGGCACACGTGTCAAAGAAATACACCGTTTATATGTGTGACAGTGTCTGTGTATGCATGCATGTGTTCCTATCCTCTATTAACGATGCATGATGGAGTGCTTTACTTTGAATATATGTGTAACATGTAATGAGGTGTGAAATGCCACACATTCTAATGTATGGAAAGTCTTAGCTCGAAGAGTTAAACATAGTGAGTGTGTGTGTGTACTTAGCAAGAGATAAGGTAGAGATAATGGTAGATTGCATATGTCTTTGAGAGTAATGGTTGTCAAAGGAAGAGAGGTGACAGCCCAGAGTTTTGCAGTGCTCTCATAGTCATCCCATACACTGCTAAACTGAAAATGTAGACCTTGCTTCCTGTTTGATGTCACTTGCACCTTTCTGGCATTTGTGTTTTACGACTTAATGTTAAAAACAGTCTGAAACACGAAAAGTTGTTATGTCACAAGTGCCATGTCAACGATTGAAAAACACATTTGGCTCCTTGGTCCAGCACCTGGTTTAAAGTTTTTTCTTCCGGATGTGCGCATCTAGAACACAACTTAAAAGTAACCATACAAACATTTAAGTTAAACAGTTACT
Organism: Scomber japonicus; assembly: GCF_027409825.1. Taxonomy (NCBI): domain Eukaryota; kingdom Metazoa; phylum Chordata; class Actinopteri; order Scombriformes; family Scombridae; genus Scomber; species Scomber japonicus. The sequence continues at coordinate 19,219,091 of NC_070581.1, forward strand.
CTGAGAAGAATTAGGCTAAGTAGATAAAAGCCTCTTATTAGTTAAAAATCTCATAGCATTGTGCATTGAGCATTAGCTTGATTTTTTCTCCTACAACTAGTTGCTTAATGTAGAGGAAAAGCATAGTCGTTTAGATTAAGTTTTATTGGTATATTTATTAAATTACCGCTATTTTTTATTTGAAAGCTTTATGGTTTTAGTAAAATATCATTTAAATCTATCTGTTTAAGTTAAACATTCAGTGTGTGTGTGTGTGTGTGTGTGTGTGTGTGTGTGTGTGTGTGTGTGTGTTACAGAGCTGTGGTTCAGGGGGTCCAGCTGGCAGGCATGAGGGGCCCAGCCTGCACTGGAGTCTGGCTCTAGAGTCCACAGGGGCTCCCACTTCAACTGGACACATTCCACAGGTACACATAAACACTCACTACAGCAACACACAAAACAAGACACATTCGAGTTCAAGGCACCACAATGTTTTTTTAGTAGAGAAAATGGACTTAACATTTGTTGCTCAACCAGAGCCCTGAAGTGAAAATTCTCCTTAAAGCTGCTCTGCTCAGTGTTTTTAGGGGTCAAAAATATGGAATATGTCGATTAGTGTTTAGAGAATGTTTCTGCTTCACCTAAATGAACAAAAAAAGTCAGATGTTGCAGGTTTAACTTCCATACTGATTATGCTGTAAACAGTTCCTCCTTAGTGATGTATCTATGCTTGGACTCTAGCTAATTATTATCTTTCATTACTTTCAGCTAATCTATTATAATTTTCCGATTAATCTAATTTAATTTATTGTTAAATGTTTCAGAGTCAAGAGTCAAAAAATGGTGTCAAAATCAGTTATCTAAAAAAATCACATTCAGTCCTTTTTTTTAATCATCTGGATTGTGTATGTAGAAAATGTTTTTATAAAATTGTTTAATTTTCTTTTTCAGCAATGTACTCCTCCAGCGCCTTAGATAACAGTCTGATATTATTTTGACAGTTTTTTTTCCACTTTGTTTGGCTCAGGACGTGTGCCCATGAGGTCGTCACCACTGGTCCTGCTCCTCCTGATAGGCGTCCAGGCTGTACTGAACATGGGAGATGGATTGGCCTGGAGCACCGGGGCAGCCAACCACAAAGTAGGACAGCAGACGGTAGCCAATCACAGAGCAGGACAGCAGCAGACAGCAGCAGCAGACCAATTTTCTGGACATTATTCTTCACAGGAGAATCATAGGACCAGCCACCACAGGACCAAGAGGTCTCATCGGGTAGCTTCACACTCCCAGGATAGGAGCCCTGTCACCAGGCACACCACATCGGATTCCACCCCTGACCCCTCCATCCCAGTGGTGGACCCCAAGCTCTTCTCCAAGAGACGTTACCGTTCCTCACCCCGTGTTGTCTTCAGTGAGGTACCCCCATCGCACGATGCCCTGGAAGGCGAGGGTTATGACATTGAAGGGGTGACAGGGGTGAGGGTAAGGCGCAGAGCAGGATCACACTCCATGCACAGGGGAGAGTATTCAGTATGTGACAGCATAAATAACTGGGTGGGCAACCTGACACGGGCTACTGACATAGCCGGGAATGAGGTGACAGTGCTGCCCACCGTTACAATCAACAACGTGGTGAAGAAACAGTTCTTCTATGAGACCACCTGCCGATCCCCCACTCACAGGGGCTCTGGGACTGCAAACGGGGGAAGGGCAGGGGGACGGGGTGGCAAACAGGGCTCCAAATCAGGCAACTCAGGCTGTCTCGGCATCGACAGTCGCCACTGGAACTCCTACTGTACCAATACACACATATTCGTAAGCGCCCTCACCATCTTCAACGAACGGACAGCCTGGCGTTTCATCCGCATCAACGCTGCATGTGTGTGTGTTCTCAGCCGGAAATCTTGGGCAGGACGACTGGGACACTGACAGAGGAACAACTCCTGACCACTGACCTTTGAACCAAGCACACACATTTCTCCTAAACAGCCACTGCAGCTTTATTGCCAATACTGTAATCCTCTTCCCCCCCTCTACACATACACTCACCAACACACACACACTGACCATAGCACTCAATCCCCATACACAAAGACATATACACAAACAGCTTCATCTATCCAACCCCTTGGCCCCTGACCCTACCTCAGTCTGAGAAGTCCTGGTTGTTTTAAGTTATGAGGACTGCATGTCATATTTATAGTTTATACAGTCAAATATGAAAATATATACAGTATATGTATATACAAAATGAATTCAAGCTTTTAATGTTGTTATTGATGTTGTGTTGTTCATGCTGTTATTTATTAAACACCTCAGTACTTGCCTGGTTTGTTGTGTCAGTTATAATGTTGATTTTCAAATTTTAGCTTTAAAGCAGCTCTTATCAAGCTGTGTGTGTGTTCACAATAGAGGAAAAGACTTGGGAACAGGGTCATTTGTAGCAATGAACTTTCCACAGCTTTAAAGCTGCAGTTGGTAAGTTTTATAAAAGTTACTTTTTGACATATTTGCTAAGACTGTCACTATGTAAAGACAGCATTATATGAAACTAGTATCTGTAAAAAAATAAAAATAAAAAAAAACAGGCTCATTTAGCCCCACCTACTGCTCCTACTACAAATTGCCAGAATCCACTGATCTTTTAAAAATATTTGTCAGCTAATTTTTTTGGTTTTACACTCTTACACTATTTATTGTTTTGGTTCAGTCTCACCACTCTAATCAGTGTGGTTTCCAGATCACACAGATACTTTTGTGAAAAGCTTTGATACACCTGCTGTATACAACCTGCCCAAGACCAAATATCAGATACACAGCTAGTGCTTATCTGGGGAATATAGTGGAGCATTTAGCTGCTAGAGCCTTGTATTTCCATCAGGAGACCAAAATAGAGTTAAAAAGAGTGCGCATAGGATTTACATTCATCTGGTGGCCAGAAACATGACTCAGAATGAATGAAAATAGCACTCCATAGCAATGTGTACATTTAACCTCTTAACGCACGCTGTTCCGTCTACGGGACGGGACGGATATTAGGAGGTAGCCACAAGTTCTTCTGAATGTTTTAAACACCAACCCTTAAACATATATATTCATGCCGTACATTGTTAGAAAGCTTAGATTGTCCTGATTCATTCAAGACCACTCACGACTTATATGGTTGCTCACAGCCGTAATAGTATTAGCGATTACCTCGGCTAGCCCCTGAGCTAAGTAAGAAAAGCTATAATGCTACATACCTTCAAAGTCTTCCCTTTATCCACAACGTTCATCTTATGACTCAGGACTTTCTGTACAGCTCGCCAAATATCCATTCTTGTGAAATATGAAATCCGTTTCCATAAAACCGAAATACTTTCCTCAATATGTCCATGTATTTAGTCCAACACGTAACGTAATAACACAAATAACAAAACACAAACGGTCCGTTTCCGTCATTTCCTGACCTGCACGTCCATCTCAGAGTACACGTGACTAGATGTTTGCGACCGCAAGCCTCTTCTGCTTCTGACGACACCACACACCAGCCAATCGGTGTTTAGGATTGGGCAGTACATGTCTCCAAAGCCAATGAGGACATGTGACCGACGACAATGACGACATGGCTTTGATTGACAGCTGTTCCAGCCTATGGAAATATTCGGTGAAATGAAGTTGATAACCTTTTAGCCAATAGTCAGAGGTTTCCAACGGTGTATGACACTAAGCTATTAGTTTGGCTGTCCATAAACAAACTCCAAGCGTAACCGGCGTGCGCCCTGTGCGTAAAAGAGTTGAACCATATATCATTACGCACACGGCATTTTGGTACACGGTTGGTTCTTCTTCGACTTAACATATGACTTACAGCAAAATAAACAGATAGATAGATGGATAGATATGGCCAAACAAAAAAAAGGTTATATATAATAATATAATATATAATATATAATAAATAATAATAATAATAATAATATGGTGTCAGCTCTCATTAGAGACCAAGATTTTGATTGTAGGCAAAGGGGATGTAAAGTTATAGGTGTTTGATTGTGGTTATACAGTTTTGGTAACCAAGTGTCCATTTGGAGTCTCCAAAAAGGACCTGAGGAAAACGCATGGACATACCTGTTGAAAAATAATTAATAAAATTCATCTTTTGGTCTTTTGACTCCAAATTTGGACTGCATGAAGCCAAGACCTGTGGCTGTGGCCTCATTGTGTCTATATCCTGCTGAGAGGTCCCTGAATGTCTGTATACATGTCATTGTAAAGGCAAACCTATGGGCAAGTAAACAACCCCATCATTGTAACCTCTGCCACTCTTTGTCAGTAAGTCACAGAATCACACAGACACTTTTACAAGAATCCTGAGAGTGTTTCCTTTCCAATGATACCAGACACATCTCTGAGTCTCAAACTATGTGGGATCTGTGCTGCTCACAACTTGGGCATGTCGTTTAGGCTAACAACATAAAAAATAGGGCCGTGTGTTAAGAGGTTAAATAAATAAAATAAATTTATTAATTTAAATTTTTTTTATTTTTTTTATTTTGCTGCCCCAAGTAACCAGAAAATAAATGAATGCAATAATCAAAAGTAAAATCAGTGATTAAAGTGTACTTTAAACTAGTTCTCAAACTTGCAGTTTGGGCCTTAAGATTACAGGGTCACAAGATTAATCTAAGGAGTCATTTAAACATTAGTGGGATAGAGAATAAAGAAGAACACACATCGTTATGTTTATTTATTTTTTAAACAATCTTAGTGTTTTTTCTTAGGATGTAGAGTACATTTTTACCTGGTCATGTCACAGAAAAGAATTAAAATCAAACAGAGGGGAAAATCATTCTTTGACAGGAGAGTTCACAGATCAACATGCACTCTGTAACAAGGGGCCCCTAGAAGACATTGCTTCTTTTTAATTGGTCACATGGTAAAAGTTTGAGAAACATCTAAACCCTACATCCCATATTGTTGAAGTGCAAAGCTGTTTGAGACAGCTTAAAAAGACATGACATAATCACTGAGACAAACCTGCCATTTCGTCACTTTTTCTTTAAATATATTGTTGCTAATTTCAGATGACTCATGTCTCATTCAGTGCACTGGCATTAATCTAGGTGCAACAGCTAGACAAAGAGCAAGACTGTGTTCAGAGGTGAACAGCAAAGGTACTTTTACATCCATAATGGATCCAGGAATGTCGTTCACACCATGCAGGCCTGAGAGTCCAGCCCTGCATTTTGTACACACAGAGGAAGATGGATTGGTGTTCCCATCTGGGAGGCAAAAATTCCTGTCACCTTGGAACAATTGTGTAAACACAGATGTGAGAAATGCCTGTGAGTCACAAAAAACCCAACAAAATAAAGTCACTTTGCTGAAGATGTTCAGTTGGCCTAGGATCAGCTGACTGTGAAGGCCAAAGCATATAATTCACATAATTTTGCATATCACACCAATAAGACCACCATCTCTCTATATGCTAGATTTATTCAGATTTTAAGATCTGTAGGGTCAAAATAATAACAGTAACCAAATGAAATTCATACCACTCAGATTCCATTCAACACAATCAAAAACTTACATGTAGGTATGGTATTTATAAATGAAAAAGTATGTCACAACACAAGACGAAGGCACCATGAGCAACCTATGGACAAACATTAGTTCTGGGCCTCTACTGACTCTTTTTTGTGGTAATTACAAGCAAAAGTATATTTAGGAATATGGACGAATATGTCAATTTTAACCCAAGGCCTTTCTACAAAACAGGTAGAAAATATAAATAATACTTTGACCTGTTCTTATAGTTTAGGTAGATTTTGTGCTTGGGTGCATATTTCAGAGAAAACCACAAACTATGTAATACACAATAAATATGGGGCGCTCAAGATCTTGGCCCAGCAGGTAATCCATATTGAATACTGCAGATCACCTGTGTTAACCAGGGAATCATGGTCAGACACAGAGACATGTGAAAATTAGAACAATAGCATTTTATCTCTGCGAATGCATAGTATAATAATATAATAATGTAATAATAGTAAATGCCTCTTGCTGGATTTTGCCGGATTTTTCAAAGAACATATCACCCTCTTGTGGCCAAGTGGAAAATTGTCACTGCAAGATCCAAATACCAAAAGGATCAGAAAGGGGACTCTCATGGTTTACTCATTTGGATTTTGATTCACCATATTTGTTAGACATCTACACCACTTCAGTACATCTTCAACTATGACAGGTTATCCATCTTTCATCTGGCCTTGAAGAGGGACCCTGTTTCAAAATCTAGTTGTTGTTTTTTAATACCTTAATTGTTTTAGCTTAAGGTTATGCTCATTTGTTGTAAAGTTGTGTTTTATCAAATTGCACATAAAATCTAGATCAAGATAGTCTTACCATACATACTACCATACAGTACTTTAAGGCTGGAACCACCTATTAATTTCATTATCAATAGGTCTAACAACTATTTCCTTTATTTGATTGATTACTTAGTGTGTATAATGTCAGAAAGAAAAGTGAAAATGTATAATAGTATTATTCCCTGAAGTCCAAGTCAAGTTAAATTCACATTACTTGCTATGTCTGACCAACCACCGACCATATATCTAAAGGTGTTGAGTTTATTATCATGAAAAACTGAAAATTGCTTAACCCAGTAATCAGTTTTCAGAATTGTTGCCAATTAATTTTCTGTAAATCAACTAATGGACCAATCACTTCAGGTCTGGAGAACTACCATGTAAAGTGGGGACCAATAAGAGTCCAACAAGGAACCTTTGCCTTGGGCCCCATCTTGTATTTATCCAGTCATGAAAAGGAGAAGAGGCTTTTATGGAGCTCTCTCTATTTCTGTCTTCTCACTGAAAGTCAAATTCTGCAGCTCTCATCACATCATCACCCCCCCAGATGCCTGTCTGTGCTCTCACCCTCACTAATGCTGCTGTTTCCCAGATCATATGCAACGACTATTCAGCTCTGAATGTGTTGCCAGGAAACCTCATCCTGGGAAGGTTGTCTGATCAAAGGCTGTTCAGCAGGTGACCTCAGATAGCCTCTTACTTTGGCAGGAGGTGAAACCAGGCACTCTGCTTTGTTAACAAGATTCAAGATTCAAGTTTATTTGTCATTTTACATGTTTGCACATGAAAACGAAATTTTCACGAGCAAGGAACACATCACCAACGAGATACGTTTTAACAGATTTATTGACAGAATTTGAATGAATTGTGTATTCTTGATGCGGAACGATTCTTGATACGGTGATTCTTGATGCAGTGTGGGGAGGTCGGACGAAGGATCCGCCGCTGCGCCCGGGCAGTGACGAACCCCCAGGAACCTATGAGAGAGGAGAGACGAACAGAAGAGAGGGCGGGGGGGAGGGAAACTCGAAAGCGAGAGTGAACGAGGGGGAAGCTGTTAGGTCTGTTTATATAGGAGCCGGAAGGGGTGTAATTGGTGTGTGTTCCCGCTCCCGAAACTGCGCTTATCAAGCTTCGATTCACGAGCAAGGAACACATCACCAACGAGATACGTTTTAACAGATTTATTGACAGAATTTGAATGAATTGTGTATTCTTGATGCGGAACGATTCTTGATACAGTGATTCTTGATGCGGTGTGGGGAGGTCGGACGAAGGATCCGCCGCTGCGCCCGGGCAGTGACGAACCCCCCAAAAACCTCCAATTATTTGAGACGTGCTCGTGCGGATCTTAGATCGTTGAGTCTGAGCAGATATAGCTGTGATACGTTAATGACCGTTAATAGTGAGAGTCCAAGATACAAGCAAGACGGCACGGGTCGAAATGTGATGGTGACACAGTGAATTCTGAGCATCCAAGGAAACTGAAGATGCTATATGGAATATGGAATATGAACCTCGCTTTGAGGGTCAGGGCGATGTGAGGAGTTTGGTATCCTCAGCGAATGGTGTGTAAGCAAGTGGACAGCAGATTGGCGAAGAGAAAGCCGTTTGGCTGGTTCTTGGCTGACGAGACCAGCGAGAAGTGACTTACTTGGGGATGGTTTATGGCTGGGCTGGGATTACCTGTGATTAGTTTGGAGAAAAACTAGTACCGCTGAGGTAGGATTTGATAGTAGGTGTTTTATGTTCATGGCAGAATGAGCATAGGTGATGTAGCAGATGACGGTGGTGAGATAGAACGAGGGGGAAATGATGTTGTGTCGGTCATGAAAGTGTTGGAACTTATTCCAAGCTGTCCAGTAGGAGGAGAGTGTAGAAGATAAGCTGTTAATATTGTAGTTTGGAATTCGAAGATCAGTAGTATTAAAGATGGATTTACAGATTGAAGTCAGTGCAGAATATGGAGGAACTGGAGTCGGCAGCGGTTTGGCGTGCAGAGCCAGTTTCTGAACTTCTGGAACATAAAATGAGAGTCAGCGATGGTATTATGGTTGCCTGGGACGTAGGCCGCACGGAGGATATTGGTTAGTGATGGAGTGCCACGTGAGCGACGCATGAATGGCGTGATTGAAAAGGAGTTGGAGCGACCTTGGTTAATGATTTCAACGACTGAGATTATCATAGTGTATAAGAATCGATTAACTAGACTATTCGTGTCCCCATAGAACAGCGGTGGTTACTACGGGGGTAGATTTCGAAGAGGCGGAGGAAGCGACCTGGCTATTGTCCATGAGTTCTGGGGGCCATTCTGATGCTAACCATCTACCGTTGTAGAAACCCCCAAAATCAGCAGAAGGAGCGGCATCAGTGCAGCTGGATGTCAAGGGAGTTAGTCAGCTGATCATCATAAAAGAAGGAGATACCGTTCCGGCTAGAGAGGAGATGGAACCACAAGCGAAGCTCGGCGAGACAGGATTGGTTCCGTGACAAGGAAGACAGAAGCGACAGGACGATACGATAGAGCGTCGATAATGAAATAGTTATGGTGGTGAAATAGGACGACATATATATGTTACTTTGAACGTGTGACAGGGGCATTGATAATGAAATGGTAGAAGTGATGAGATAGGATGAAGTGTAGGTTACGTTAAACATGTGAAAGGGGCGTTGATAATGAAATGGTCGAAGTGACGAGAGAGAACGACAGGTAGTTTACGTTAAACGTGTGAAAGGGGGGTGGTCTCAGCTGGCCATTTGGCGGAGAACGATGCATGGTTCTGTCTGATGAAGTTGCGGGAGTAGCACTTGGGGGCAATGACATCCCGGTGTCACTGCCGGGAGAAATGAGCTGCAGGGATCAGTGTAGTCAAATATGGGTTATCCTGGTACCTTGATGATGAGACAGCGGGGCGCTGGAAGCCCGGGGGCAGATGTTCCGGTTGATGCAGAGTGCTGGCAGCTCTCGGTGCCAGGAGCCTTGACTAGAGCAGGCTTCTGTGGCAACTAGAGCAGGATGTCCACGATAAAAGCTGCCTGCTGTCGAACTAGGCAAGCCAAGGTTGGGTTGAGTAAACGGCTGGGGTCACTGACATCAAACATCCTGGCCGAATTGAAGTAATGCAGATGTAGTGAAGAACAGCAGGGGTCATTGGCATCCTGGTGCTGATGTTCTGGCCTAAGCCGAGTGCTGTGATTGGAATGAAGGGACGGCAAGGGTTGTAGGCATCCCGGTGCCCGATGTTCCCGTTGGAACGAAGTGCTGTGGTTGGACAAATAAACAGCATGGGTTGCAGGCATCCCGGTGCCTGATGTCCATAACTAAGATTTAAGGAAATAGCATGGGTCGTAGGCATCCCGGTGCCTGATGTCTCTGTCTAAACAAGCGCTGTGCTGCTGTTGGATTTAAGGAAACAGCATGGGTCGTAGGCATCCCGGTGCCTGATGTCCCTGTCTAAACAAGCGCTGTGCTGCTGTTGGATTTAAGGAAACAGCATCGGTCGCAGGCATCTCGATGCCTGAAGTACACAACTAAGTGAAGTGCTGCTGTTGGATTTAGAAAACAGCATGGTCGCAGACATCCCGGTGCCTGATGTCCCTGTCTAAGCGAAGCGCTGGGGTCGTAGTGAGGAAACGCCATGGTTGCTGGTATCACTGTGCCCGATGTTCCCGTCTAAGCGGAACACTGGTTGGAGTTAGAAAACCACATGGGTCGCAGGCATCCCGGTGCCTGATGTCCCTGTCTAAACGAAATGCTGTCTAAATGAAATGAATGGCTGGAGTTAAGAAAACCGCATGGGTCGCAGGCATCCCGGTGCCTGATGTCCCTGTCTAAATAAAGCGCTGTGGTCGTAGTGAGGAAATGGCATGGTTGCTGGTATCACTGTGTCTGATGTTCCGTCTAAGCGGTACACTGTGGCTCGAGTAAAGAAAACCGCATGGTTCGCAGGCATCCCGGTGCCTGATGTCCCTGTCTAAACGAAATGCTGTGGCTGGAGTAAAGAAAACCGCATAGGTCGCAGGCATCCCGGTGCCTGATGTAGACGACTAAGCGAAGTGCTGCTGTTGGATTTAGAAAACAGCATGGTCGCAGGCATCCCGGTGCCTGATGTCCCTGTCTAAACGAAGCGCTGTGGTCGTATTGAGGAAATGGCATGGTTGCTGGTATCACTGTGACTGATGTTCCGTCTAAACAGAACACTGTGGCTGGAGTAAAGAAAACCGCATGGGTCGCAGGCATCCCGGTGCCTGATGTCCCGGTCTAAACGAAATGCTGTGGTTGGAGTAAGAAACCGCATGGGTCGCAGGCATACCGGTGCCTGATGTCCCTCTCTAAACGAAATGCTGTGGCTGGAGTAAGAAACCGCATGGGTCGCAGGCATCCCGGTGCCTGATGTCCCTGTCTAAATGAAATGCTGTGGCTGGAGTAAGAAATCGCATGGGTCGCAGGCATCCCGGTGCCTGATGTCCCTGTCTAAACGAAATGCTGTGGCTGGAGTAAGAAACCGCATGGGTCGCAGGCATCCCGGTGCCTGATGTCCCTGTCTAGGAGCGGCGCTGCGGTTGGAGTGAGGAGACGGCAGGGGGTTTATGACTCAGACAATATAGAATCAATTTCAGGTTGTGATAAATTGTGTTAGTAGCTTGCGATCCAGCTTTTAACGTGGACGATACAGAGTGATTTCGGTTAGTATTGTGATAACTGTGTTAGTAACGTGCAATACGATGCGTTTAATGGCAGATGATGCCTAAAATGACGATTGACTCGATATGCTGGCAACGTGCAACCTGGTGTTTGTAATGTTCAAGCACGTGTAACGGTGTGCAATGGCAAAGTGACGTTAGAGTAGCAGCGCAAGAAGCTTCCAGCTGGTATATGGAAAAGACAATGTGAAGTAACTTTAAATTAATTATGAATCTTTACTACAAAGTAGTGGAGATGGATAACGTATGATGCAGGACTGATGCCGTTGGTATAATGCCATAGACTATATAAAAGAAATGGACGTAACAATGTGACGTCACCCACTGGTTTGTGGACTGCTGCTCGGGAGCCACTTTAATTTAATTTTATTTATTTATTTATATTTATTAATTAATTAATTTATTTATTTTCCTTCTTTTTCTTTTATGACACCAAAACGATAATACTGACAAGTCTGAGTAGAATGAGTAGCGCAATACTACCTGGCCCCTGCCGGGGGGCGCTGTGGCCGTGGGGCTACGGGGCTCTGGAACGTCACGCGTGCCGAACCGGGCGGTGATTGGCTTAGACGAAAACCCGGAAGGCGGGAGCGCCGGTTGCTGTTGTTGATGCTGAGTAAACGATGAAGCTTTAGTTTAATGTGGCTGAGGTTGATAGGGAATGCATCCTATGCAGGAATCGTTGGCAGTTCGGTCGCTGATGTCGGGGTCCGTTTGTGGATGTAAAGGCGGCCGGACGGAGAGTGCGAGTCCGGTGTGGTGGAGAGTTATCTGGACTGTTGAAGCGGTTGAGGAGGGGAGAGTTGAAGCTGCTGCTCCAGCGGCTGCTCCAGCGGCTTTGTGCGTTGCTTCCCTGGTTTTTGCCCTCGCTAGTGGAGGAGAGGAAGCCGGAGATCTACCGGGAGTGTCACATCAGTGTGGGTTGAAGAGCCTGCAAGGCCGGTATGTGCCTGCGAAGCCGGCATGTGCCCCGCGGGGCGCTCGGCTGCGGTCTGCTGCTGTGTGACGAGAGGAGAACCGGTTTCCCACGAATCTTCAGTCAAGTCGGACGGGTTGATCTGCAGTTCGTGATCCGTGGTGAGTTCACTCTTGGAGTAGTAATCGTAGCATTTGTTCAAGTTTTGTTGATGCGATGCGGGAAGTACGATCTGTTTCTGGGATGACCATGAAAGCTTGACTGAGACTGCCTGCACGTGAAACTCGAAAGCGAGAGTGAACGAGGGGGAAGCTGTTAGGTCTGTTTATATAGGAGCCGGAAGGGGTGTAATTAGTGTGTGTTCCCGCTCCCGAAACTGCGCTTATCAAGCTTCGATGTACTCAGGTCCAGCAGTGTACAATACAATGGCTAAATAATATATAAATAAAACAACACTAATATATAATAAATAACAAATACATAATCAGTGCAGTAGATTAAAAACAGACCTGTAGAAAACAGAGCAGCATGTTGTATGAAGGTATGTAAGGCAGGAGGAGGATGAAAGTGCATTCAGTGATGTATGGAGTTCATCAGTCTGACAGCCTCAGGGTAGAAGCTGCACCTGAGCCTAGTAGTTCTGGCCTTCATGATCCGCAGCCTCTTACCCGAGGGGAGGGGTACAAACAGTCCATGGGTTGGGTCCCCCATGACGCAGGCCGCACTGCTCCTGATACCTCCTGATGTAAATGTCCTCAATGGATGGGAGACTGCTGCAGGTGATCTTCTGGGCAATTTTCACTACCCTCTGCAGCGCCTTCCTATCAGCAGCAGAACAGTTTCCATACCAGGCGGTGATGGAGAAGGTGAGTGCACTCTCCACCACACACCTATAGAAAGCTGCCAGCACTGAGGTGTTGTGGTGGTGGGTGGATGATGTGGGAGGATGAGATACCGTGGATTTTGACTGCTTGTGGACGGTGTGTCAAGAAGTCCAGGACCCAATTGCAGAGGGAAGGTGTTAATCCCAGCAGCAGTAGTTTGTTGGAAAGAGTCTGCGAAATGATCGTGTTGAACGCAGAACTGAAGTCCAGAAAAACCAGCCTGACACAAGAGTCCCTGCTCTCCAGATGGGTGAGAGCAGTATGGATGACTGAAGATACTGCATCTGATGTAGAGCGGTTCCTCCTGTAGGCGTACTGCTGTGGGTCTGTGTTCTGTTAGTTACTCCTTATGTGGTCCATGACTAGTCGCTCCAAGCATTTCATGATGTCAGAGTCACCGGGCGATAGTCATTCATGTTTTTTGCTGCTGCACTTTTGGGCACTGGGATGATTGTAGAAGTCTTAGGACACACCGGCACCACCGCCTGGGAGAGTGAGATGTTAAAAATGTCCGTCCACACTTCAGTGAGTTCTTGAGCACAATACCTCAGTGCCCTTCCTGGGATATTATCTGGTCCTGCTGCTTTCCGGGGGTTGATGTGCTGCAGAGTCCTCCTTACATCCACAGCAGACACAGTGAGGGGCAGCTCACCTGATGGGGGAGGAGTTGTTGGAGGCTTCGAAGCAGGCATACAATGTGTTAAGGGCATTTGGGAGAGATGAGTCCCCAGGGCATTCAGCATCTCTCTTGTTGTAGTCCATGATGGTCTTTATGCCCTTCCACATGCTCTGGGGGTCATTGGTGTAGAAATGTCCCTGAATCTCAAGAGAACCGTTTGCTATTTTCTGTCAGGTCTGTGTAGTTAAACAAGACTCTAACCTGCATGTAAGGGAAGAGAGATAGAACTGAAACTGGCTGGCTGCAAACTCTGAGACAAGGAATGCAAGTGAGATAGACATAGTTTTTGCAAGAATTTATCCCATAATTAACATTTTTGAAATGTGTTTTCAAGTGTGCAAAATGGGTGAATATGCTGAATAAATATCACGCCTGTGCAGCTCCCAGTCACCAGTCTGCAAAATGGTTTAGCTGACTAAAGTGTACAGCTGCTCCAGTGATTTTCCCTAACAACAAAATACCACACATTCAATGTTTACAGAGTGACCTGTAGATGGTGCTATGCTGCCACAGATAGAAGTCTCAATCACAGATTTACAGATTCTCCGGTCAGTTTGTTGATGTAATGATAGTGTTTTGATCACAGCTTGATTAAAATTAACATTCCCTACTAGACTAACAGATATCAGTCTGTCGTCAATAATTACCTCAGAGGAAAAAAGTCCAGGCCCTGACCCAAACATGGGTGTAACAGAGACAAAACAACAGCTACTGAACCCACCCTCTCAGGAAAAGAGAAAAGCATGGACTGAATTATATGTCCTGAAATGCTAAATCATGGGAATATTTTCAATTTTTGAAGACAAATTGTATGAGAGGTGAAATGTCTTTAAGAATCTATAGGAAGACCAGCTGCCCTCAACTTGGCCCTTCTAGAAATACCATAATGTGGATGACTGAAATTCTTTACAGACCATGGACTTAAAGGAATCTATCCTTTAAGTCCATGGTCTGTAAAGATTCTCAGTCATCACAATCTTTCAAGTCTGTCTTAAAATAATAGTGCTTTAAGAGATCCCCTCCAAATCTACTTACAATGTAAGTGATGGGGGACAAAATCCACAGTTCTTATCCTGTGCAGAAATATGTAAAAGTCTATCCGAAAGCAATATCAGGCTTAAAATAATGTGGATATCTTCCACAGTTAGAGTCTTTTTAATATAAAATTCCTTTGTTGTGTCTCAACAGGCAGTTTTCCTGTTCAGCTGCAGTGGAAGGATTGTAACAAAGAGAGGGACTTAAGTACTAAAAAAACTTACTTTGAAAGATATTCACTAATTGATTTGATTTAGCTGATTGGGGTAATTTGGACAGCAAAGGGCTTTTAAATACATTTTTGCACAGAAGAAAGACTGTGGATTTTGTCCCCCATCACTTACATTATAAGTGCATTATAAAGGGATCATCTAATGGCCAGTATGAACAGGGGCACCTATTTCAATGTGTATTTGAGCACCTGACTATGGTTTTAAGAAAGACTTGAAAAATTGTGAACCTATTCTTTAATCTAAATACTGCATCTTACTATAGACAGCACAATATGATAATAAACTTCCAACATGGCTCTGGATTATATGTGGCTGCGACACAAGATTAAACCAAATATAGTCATACACAACAGCAACTATTTGCCTTCTTAAAACCCAGAGCCATTGCAGATCTGTTAAGTATCATGTTGAGCTGTAAAATGATCAAGTCAGCTATGTGTTATCTATTTTCATGGAGGTTATGACCTGCAAGCATTTTTCTTGGAACCACATAGCAAATGGGCCACCAACAGCCAACAACAACTAACAAGCAAGGACACAATGGTCTTGTCCCAGTCTTATCGGCCTTTCCTTTTTTGGCACTACTCTGATTAGCGTCCAAACTAAACCTTTTAGTTTTCCTTCTGTCTTCCACCATTGCTCTAAAGAGTCTCAAAGGTCAAACTTTGTTGCTCTAAGAGTTATAGATGGTCCAGCTTTGAGGCCGCTAAAAACAGCCACATGTTGGTGATTATTCACATTAATACATCATCTATGCATTTTTTTCCTCCTAACACTTCTCTCATGGAATGACTCCTCCTTTCCTCCAGTGTTCAACTTGGCAGACTTCTTTGTTCTTCTATAGAGACATTTTTTTAAGTGCCCAATTTCCCTGTGATAAAACAACTGCTATTTGGATGTTCCCTTCACTCTCCATGGTTGTGGGGAAATATTTATGTTGAACATGGTGTTGCTGCTGAGTTACATGCTCCAAGTGGCTGATGACTCCGAGGGATGAAATCCAGCAGAGTGGCTACTCTTTCCATTTCATTAATAGTAGGCTACATTTAGTTAGCGGCAGTGTCCTGCTTGAGCTCATTCTTTGCTTTGCACCACGTTGAACCATGCACACAGGAAAAAAGAGTCAACTGCGCTTTAAATGAACAGAAATATGTTGTTTTAAAATCCTTGTTTTCCCAGAGCACTTACTGTTTTATTATTATTATAAAATAATAATAATACATTAAAAATGAAATAAAATGAAGAGACAGCAGACATCTGTATGCAGCTCTATAACCCATTACTTAAGACTAAAGTCAGTGCAATGAGAAGCAAACAGAAAAAGAAGCAGAACATGTTTAAGCTCCTATTTCATCCTTTGAAAATTAGTCACTCTAATAATAAATAATCATGTAACTTGATTCGTTTTGATTTACATGACCTGATGTTGTGCCACTTCTGGTTTGGATGTAGCCTACAGGAAGTGTTAGGGAAATGTGCTATAGTTGGGAAACCATCATGGGTTTTTTCGTTTTGTAGAAGGAAGTTGAGTAAATCCTGTTATCAAATGGTGTGGTTACTAATCATAACGGATCCTTTACAACTATTCTCGGAAGCTATAGGCTTTCCCTTGTTCCACTCTTAAGGTAGCCTGAGCTTGCGCATGAGGTTTGAATTGCAGCAACTCCTAGTAGTATATTAGGCCATACTTCATATATGCACGAGGAAAGATTTGGTAATTAGCCTATGTCGTAATTCTTAAATAAGAAAAACTGCCCACTACGTATTTAAGTCAAACTACGAGACACTATTCAGGAATTACAGCAGGCAAGAAAATAACACAAAACTCATTAATTACCACAGCGCATTTTTATTTTATTTTGTTTTTTTATAATATATATAATATATATATATTTTATAATATTTAAAGAAAACCACAGTTGTAGATATAAGAAACTTTACTCCATATCACACGGTGTCATGTTGATCGCTACATTTTTTTAATGTATTTTTTCTCGTCTTTAAACCATGCTTTAAACATGTGTGAAGTCCCCATCGGGTAGTCTCGGTTCCCCTTATGGCCCCCCTCTGTATTATTGAAAGGGGCGGGTTGAAAATAGTCTCTAAGCGGATCCTGTGGTGTTTTGTGTGCATGCACGCGCACGTGTGTGTGTGTGAGAGAGAGAGAGAGAGAGAGAGAGAACGCTTCTTGATGCACCAGTGCTGAGACCGTGGTGGAGCCTTATTGTTACTTGTGCGGAGCCAATACAGCCGTCAGTGCATTTTGTGGGGATAAAGGCACAACGTTGAGACATCCAGCCAAAATGGGGAAAGTGGAAGGAGGAATGAAATGCGTGAAATACCTTTTGTTCGTCTTCAACTTCATATTTTGGGTAAGTGCATGTTCGGCGGCCGTGATGATGGATGCAAGTTGTGCGTAAATGAACGTGGAGCAAGTGCAGCAGCGCAGGCTACTCAGTCTACACAGCTGCTGACTTTTTTTTATTAACGATGCTGACAATGTATACAATTTTACTCTTAACAGACTGCGCTGTGCTTTATTTAGCTCCCCCGTGGCGTGGGTTTTCTCTGCGTGGCGCGGAAAGGGTGACAGCCAGATAGGTTTTTAGTTTTGGCTCGCCAGACTCAAATCAGATTTTCCACAGAGGAAAAACCCGCCCCCCTCTTCCCGGTGAAGCGTGTTTTTGAAAGGAAGGGCTGAATGAAAAGACAGAGCGAGTGAGAGAGATTGAGAGACAGCATGGAAAACAAACTCAGCAGTTGGCTCCTTGCGCCCGCGTGGCTTCATTAACAAACAGGGATGATCTGATTGATAATCTCAAGTTACCAAAGAGCTCCCAACTGTATGCTTCCTCTTAGAAATAATGTAAAGGTAGCACTTGAGCACTCAGGAGGCCCAAGAGTCACTTCACTCACTACAAACTGTCAGGTGAATGTGAAAGGTGTGTTTGTGTGTGTGTGTCCTGCACACATACTTTCCACATGTGCCTTCATTGAGGTCCTTGTTCAAGTCCACTCATAGTTCATGCTATGAATGAACTCACACTAATCTCTCATTTTCCATGGTCTCCCCATGGATAACTTTGGTGTGTGTGTGTGTGTGTGTGTGTGTGTGTGTGTGTGTGTGTGTGTGTGTTTGTGTTTGTGCGTGCGTGTGTGTAAAGTTGTCTGCTCTCAGTCCTCAGAGGGGGAAGTTCCTTTGTGTGTGTGTGTGTGTGTGTCTGTGTGTCTGTGAGAGAGCGAGATTTTCCAAGCATCTGTGGAGTGGATCAGGCACTGAGGGTAGTGTGAATGGATCCATTGTGACAGCAGGACAATAGCATAACTTCAGTCTGCTGCTCCTGCCTGGATAAGCAGCAGAGCCTGCTGGAGCCCTTAATGCAGCGGCCCCACTAGTCCCATCATTGAGTTGTTCTATCTCCACTTAAAATTACTGCATCCCAGATGGGTGTGGCTGATATCTCCCTTGAAACATCCAAGTATGGACACAAATAGAGACTGAGATGACAGACAGATGGAGGAAGACGATGGGGTCAGACAGATGAGCTTATGCTTAGTGAGAGAAGAAAATGAGAGACAGAAGACAGAAAATGTGATAGGAGAAAAAAAGGGTCATTGGGAGATTGAGAGGGATATTCATGTGCATGTGTGCGCACTCACATGGCAAAAAGAAGGACAGTTGGCATGAACTTGACCCAGATAAAAATAGAGTCAGTGGATGAGTGTGAGGACAAGTGGGTATTCTGTGGATATATGTGTGTGTTCCATATCACAGGACCACAGGAACATTAAAGTAAGTGCTTGTCCACTTTGTAGTGCTCCCTGCATATGAGTTTTGCACATTCCCTGTACTCTTTCTGAGCAGTGATTACTCTCTGCTCATGATCACAGCATCCCAACCCCCCCTGGCCTGCAGCCCCCTCTGTTGATGGTGGAATGAGAGAGGATGAGTGTGAATGTGTACGTTGAAAGCGGGTGGAGGAGGGGCAAATATGATTCCCTTCAAATCCCCCCATGAGCCCCGAGTGGACAGTATAGCTCAAAGACAGGCCAGAGGCGCTTTTGTTGGACATACTGTGCTGTCAAAACATGAGAGCCAATAGACATACTGACACACACACACACACACACACATACACACACACGCTTAAAACACAAAAAATGAAGTTGTTTACCTTAAAGATGAAGAGTATAATCTCCCTCATTTCAGACACACATACAAAGTGGCTCTGTTTGTAAAGTCTTTTCAACCATCATGATGAAGTGAGATTCCTGCAGAGCCCTGTTACTAAATTGTCATTAATGTAATACAGGCCCAGCTCTTGTATATATTACCCTGATAGCTGCAAATATAAAAGCTTGTAACAGAACGTCAATGCCTTTCTTGCTCGTGTGGCCTGTTTTTGTGTGCTATAGTTCGATGACTGCCCTATTTAGTCAAAAATTAAGCCAGTGAGGTAAACAGTGTGGGGAAAGCATTGCATCATGATGATATGAGTGGAAGTTGCACAAAGCAACTTTCTCATAAATTTTACTTCCTTATCATTGCACATGTTTGCAGTGTTCTGACCATGATTTTATTTGCTCAGATAATGAAACATTATTAATTTCTCAGTTGTCCAACAGTACGGAAGCGTATTGCTGCCACACCAGAAAAAATAAAGGATCAGTATCACGTTATAACATGATAGTTTCTTGTTATAACGTAAAACTTTTCACGTTATAACGTTATAATTTATATTGTTATAACATGAAACATTTCACGTTATAATGTGATAAACTGGTCTCAGGCGGAGGTGGACCCTGGTTAATCAGGTTGTGAACTGGCACTTGGCCTTTTGCAGTGAACCGGCATCACCATGACGTTTCACGTTACTGATCTTTTTTTTTTTTCCTGGCGTGGCAGCAATATGCTGCGGTACAACAGAAAAGAATCAACTTTAGCAGCACTCAAATGTTTTTGTCCAGCTGCAAAGCTCTTCACATTGAAAAGGCTTGTTTATGCCTGTTTTCCGCATTTCTTGCTAAGTTTTATATATATATATATATATATATGAATATTTATATATTTAAATTAATTTGTTTTTCTGTATGTATTGTCCATGCCATTGACTTTCAAACCATATACAATCTATCAAGATTTACATTCCAACAATGGGACATTCAGCTATCTGAAAAACTTTCTTCTACATACTTTAAGATTTGTCCAAAAGACTTATGTCATGGGAAAACACTTCACACTTAAAATAAGTTAATGTTGTTTTCTAATTAAAAGTAGCTGTTTTTTTCTGATACAGTAATGTGCATGGTTTATATTTTGATGAAACCTTGGTGTCCTGGGTCCTGTGTTGTTTTCTATTGTATATTACTGACAAGTATGCCATGTATTTATTGATGCTGGCCATACTTCACTATTAGTTTCTTTGTATATAGGTAAAAATGCTTTATGTAAAGAAAGCATGACTATGAAAGTGTTCAGAAACTCTGTAGACTAAGTCAGGTCCTTGTTCTTTGCGTAGCGATTGTTTGATGCTCCTGGCAAAGTCTGGCACAAGGCTACTTTGACAGAAACAAATTTAAATAAGTCGGTTATCAATAGAATTCAGAGCTACACAGATAAAGGAAAGTATGGTACATATGGAGTAATTTATTATCATGCAAATTACATATTGTCACTGATGTTACAGTTTGATTCAATACAAAGATTGACAGGAGGTTATTTAATTATTCAGGAACAGTTAAAATGTTATGTTTATTGTTGCATATCACCATGTTATTATAGTACATCATCAATCTAATTAGACTTTTTTTTAAATTAAAGTTAAAAGTTTGGAGATCATTTTTTTTAGATAAGCTATTAGTTGAAATGTAGAAGATTTCTGTTAAAATGTACTAATTTTAAAATCAGCTGTGACACTGAAACTAGATTGTTCCAGTACTCAGCCCTACAGACACACTTGTCTGTGCAGGAGATTTCACTACACTCCCCCACCCTCGCCCTGTGTCAGAGTACAATGGGATTTATTCCACCCATAATTATCTCACTCCTATTTACACTTTCCCTCTGCCCATCATTTTTAATGTGCCTTCATGTCTGTTTTTCCAAACATATGCTGGGCTGAGGACTATTTTGAACAAGCTTAAATCACCCACTGTTAACCGCTGGTTGAAGAAGTAGCTTTTTTTGCTTTCATATACTGATTTTGCTTTTTTTCAGTTTACAGCGATGCCCTATTTTTTTCTGAAAACAAGGTCTAACCTAGAAAGCGGGTAATGCCGGACTTTCTCTGACCAAGACCACAGCCCTGTGTCAGCTCAGCCCCTGCTCATGGAAATTCCCCTCACAAAAACACTATTTAACAGCACTGTTAAAAAAGTACACCATAAAAGAACCTCAATAAAGCTTCGACACAGAGATTTCCATCCCCTTCTAGAAATACCCAGACATGCAAGCTATCCTCAGAGCTGCTGGGACAGAAAGAAGACACAGGTAAACTTTGCTATTGGCTAAATAGGACTTAGATAGGACACAGGTTAGAGTTTTATCTTTGTTATTGGAAAAATATGCTTTTGTAGTCCTTGTCCACAGGCAAATAAAAAAGATGATGGGTCCACTAACAACTTATTCTCTCCTTTTCTTTCTCCCTTCTCTTTTTCATCATCTCTTTCATTGTGTTTGTCTGTTTCCCTCCTATTGTGTGCCAAAGCATATAGTCACAGGGAGACAGTGGGTCTTTGTCCTTTGGGTGATGTTGGGAGGGGATGCGATGAGGTGGGGCAGAGAGGGATGGGGGGTTGGGGGGGAGGTACATGGAGATAAGTCAGGTGGGTGGAGGGGTAGATTTGGGTGGTAGAGGCAGGCAGACGGGAGGGGTGTGTCTGGTGTCAGCCAGGGTAATGATGACTGACAAAGTGGTGGGGGGTATGTAAGTAGTGAGGGGGTTAATGGGACCTTTGGGATAGTGCCAAAGATGTGAATGTATTTAGCATGTCAGCTACTGACTAAAATGAGAGCTTTCAGTGTGGTATCCATCACTACATCTGATTAAGAAAAGGTTTTTAAATGTAGCTTTAATAGTAATGAGGTTTGACTGCGTGTTAAGCTCTTTTGAACCATGAAACAACCACCTGCTCCTCCATACAACACAAACACAATCTACAAAAGCTTGGAATGACCCAGCTCCTCCACATTAGGTGCATATCCGCACAATTCAGTCAGCAACAGTGCTCACCTCACACCTCCACCAACACCATCACACCATCAGGTGTTCCGACAAATACCAGCACTAAATAGATCCAGAACTCATATTTGGGCTAATCCAACAAGCCCACAGATCCACAGCCTTCACTTTACCATGCTTTATCACTTTGGACCTGCTAATCCTGAAACCTCAAGAGCTCAGCCGTCCCATACATCAGCACGCACGACACTAAATCCTCAGTTTGGGAGGAAGCCGGCTTCCCAACACCTGCATGCTGATGGTTTACAACTGAGCTACTGGCTTTACTTCAGACCAGCACCATAAAATATAAACTGCAGACCTGAAGTGGAGGACAGGAGTGTAGACAGAGATGGTAAGGATAAGATACAAAACTTAAGGAATTCAAGAGGAATTGCAGGACCAGACATAGGCAGAGCCCTTGGTGAACAAGAGGTCACACAAATTCAGATGTAGAATAGTTATGGTACTGGGTAACAGGGTTTGTTCATCTAAATAAATTCACTTATCAGAGCATGAGGACACAGAAACAAACAGTCATACAATCAGTGCTCTACCTAAATACTGAGATCTAGGACACAGAGCGACCATGTGACAAGCACTCCTAAATACTCTCCATTTAGACAAACCATTTTATTGGTCTGCGCACAGACACACACATAAACACTGTGTTGTTTTGAAGCTCTGCTCAGAGATTTCTAGACTGGATTATCATCAGGGGGCATTGGCTCAGTGATCATTAAAACCTCTCAGTATTGATATATGTCAGCGGAGCACCCACCACAGTCTCTGTCCTTCAGAGCATCGTAGATCACAGAGAAAAAAACATTTACTTCAAGGTCTGATACTAGAGAATAATAGTTTGCTTCAAAGCAAGGACATTGCAGGCAATGATTGTGTTCAATGTATACTGATGGTGGTTTATATGAAGGAAAATATGAGAAACATTTGACCACGTTTCCAAACAAACACGAAGGTCTGTTTAAGCTCAAGGTGCCACACTGCTGCCCACAGCCAAGCGGGTCATTTTCTTCCTACAGGGAAGCCAGAGATTGCTACAGGGTGTTTTAAATTTCAGAGTTACGTTTTGCTGGCGTCTATTGGTCTAGAACATTTAAATCATCCACCCATAACAGACAGATATCCAGACATATTGTTTTGACTCAAAATATTCAATTTTAGCCTAACTAGCTCTTAGTGAAATTACATTACTGTTGCCTGAGTGCAAAGGGTGGAGGGCCAGAGTGGAAACTCCACTGCACAATTTGCTTTATTTATGTGGAAAATCACAATTAGGCAGAGCAAGAGAACAAGCCCTCAAGCCGGGGGGAAAAACATGCACTCTTACTGTTGTACAGTACTTTAGATGAAAAGATTGTTGCCTTTGTGATGAATACTGAAACCAATTTGCTGCGAAGTTGACTGATCTGAGCCCTGATAGAAATCCACATGCTTCAGTATGAAATACATTACATAAAATTGATTAGCAGCTTAAAAGTTAATGACTGTATTTCTGCAACTATGACTACTTTAATCATTATTACATCTTTAACCACAGGAGAGGAGCGGAACATGAGTGGAGACTAGGGAAAACAGTTGGTAGTTATTAGGGTTTGGTTCAAAGCCTGCATACACATCAGACCTGACAGCACATGATTGCAGACCACTAGTCCTTTATTTGTCTGTTTTTATTAATTGTCTGTAATATACATGTAGCAAAAGCTTATTGTATGTCTTGCTGTCCCATCTATCTACAGTTGATGGGATCCTTGGTTCTAGCAGTGGGACTGTGGCTACGTTTTGACCCAGAAACTGTGTCTCTGCTCAGTGGTGACAAAGCTCCAGACACCTTTTTCATTGGTGAGTATTATAGCGCACTTCAAATAGTTTTCACAGTGCACTGGTTGGGTTGTGTCTATTTATGACTTTTTATGGGTCTTAATAGACCAAGAACAGTGTTTGACTGTCAATATAAAAGAAAAATTATACTTTTGGCACGTCCTTCTTGTTTTTGCTGTATTAAAACACATCATGATATTGTATCTTAACAAACTATGAATTTTGCAAATTGGGACATTCCACAATGTAGAAGTTGATCCATAGAGCAGGGAGGAAAGGTTGTCATTTTACTTTGACTTTCTTTCTAAAATTCATAATATTAAAGCTCTGACTGTGTTGCTGTATTTTTATATGGCCTACATACTTTTCACAAACCCAGTCGATGTCGTGTTGCTGTCTTCTCTGTTGTTTTCAGTCTGGAGAAAGGCCTAAAAAAGTTTATTGACATGTTCCATGCTTCCCAATAAATTCCTGCCTCTATGTCAGAGGGGATATTCCCACCACAGGGTTCCATCCATGTACACTCACACAAATGTTCACTCCATTACCACATAAACACATGCACAGGCTTTGGGTGTAAAAGAAAACTGTCTATGCTCAAAGTTTTGCTAAGTCTATCAGTGAATGTGCTGAAGGCTGGTAATTGTCCCAAAAAGCTATAGCTAGATTTTGGCTGCCATATTTGAATTAACTTTTTTGCTCATTTGGGCGTGTGCCTGCTTCTTTAATACTGGAGATGAGTGTGAATAACAGGAAGCAACTGTTGCACATAGAGCATAAATAAACCACAAAGATGCAAACCACCTTTCAATCAGTCACAGATGAGAAATGGAGGAAAAGATTGACAGTTAAAAAAGAATATGGAAGATCATAGAAACAGATGGGAATCCATGGCAAAGATTTGAAGGAAAAATAAAATGGGATGTCAAATGAAATGACAGTGCATACGAGGAGTATAACAAGGTATTCAACTGCTGGGTGTAGGATTCCCTGTCTGCATCCATGCACCACAATTTGTGTGGAAGCAATGATAATGTCAGTTATTTTAACAGTCTGCAGACTAAATGATTCTATTTTTGATTGGTACTGTATTTTCTTCTCTGAAGCCAGCTTGATAAGGTTGTGTTTTGGCAGACTAATGTCACAGAAAGTTGTTTTCTTAACGTCATGGTGTAGGTGGTTCATTACACCCTTCTGTGTATGCATCTGCACTAAGACCCAGATCTCCATGTGCCTTGACTGAAGGTGGGTGGCGTCTGTCAGGTCCTCTGAGAGTATAGTGCTACACATGGCTTTGACAGTGAGAGTGCTGTCCCCACAGGCACAGCTGAGAGTGCTCAACAGTTGCTATGTCTCGTTCCCATGGCATCAAGTCAACACAGACCTTTTTTCTTTGAACTTTACAATAATATATTATTTTAAAAAATGTGGACAACCTCAGAGTGAGAGCAGTTTGCGAGTGAAGCTGGTTTAAGTTAAGAGTTGAGTAGAATGCTAACTAATCATTTGACACCTCAAGCTGACGACTGAACTGACTCTCCTTACAACAAAAGGAGTGACTCTCCACAATGAATTACTGTACATCACATCTTTCTGTTGACATACACAGGGTTCCTATAAACCATCTTTGCCTCTTACAGTATTTCCACCTGAGCCCAAATCACCTGAGGGTTGATGTGTCCTCTCTCACCCCTTCCTCTGCAGAGGTGTCGCTTAGCAGCAGATCCCACCTGTACGAGGGCACGCAGTCGAGCCAATCTCCTCCCTGCAGACATACCTATGATGAACTTTTGTTAATCAGAGTGTTAATGGGAGTTAAAAATCATCTTAAGGGACATGAAGCTTCCCCACCCCCCCTAAATGATGCCAACATGCTATTTATAAGTCATCTTATACGGGCACACTATTAGAAGTTGCAACAAGTGGGTCCACTCTAAAAAAGGATTTGACAAAGCACCGATCCCATTTGTTCGCCTGGCCACAGAAATAGTACATACTGAAATGTTAATACCACTGTCTGAACTCTGCTTGGCAATCTAGATAGAGTGACTCTTTCATTTTATATTCTCAGCTCTATGCTGCCCCCTGCTGGGGTCTTAATATAGTCAAATTGTCAGATTGAGTGACGGGCCTGTCTGAGAGAAGCTCAACATGTAAAAAAATATGCGGTGGGTAATCAAGCCGTACCTTTACAGGCTGGTAAATCTTAATTATGTTAATGCGTGGAATATATCAGAGTGCAAAATATGCTGATGCTGGTTTTTTACCTTATAATTAAAGATCTGCTCTTTGTTCCAGGTGTGTATATCCTGATAGGTGCCGGCAGTCTGGTGATGCTGGTTGGTTTCTTTGGCTGCTGTGGAGCTGTTAGAGAATCTCAGTGTCTGCTGGGTTCAGTGAGTACAAATGTATATGAACACAAGAGCAAAAAACTGAACTCAAATGCACCTGTAAGCTTTACAAGTATACTGTGTGTATATACTGTCAACTGTGTGTGTACTTCTTCCTTCAGTTCTTCGCCTGTCTGTTGATCATCTTTGGAGCTGAGGTGGCAGCAGGGGTTTTTGGATTCCTAAACAAAGACAAGGTGCATTTATTATTTCACAGCTGGAGTAGTTGATATGGTGTTTTTGCATTGTGCAATAATTCACCTTTCCTCTCTCACACAGATAATCGAAGATGTTCAGAACTTCTACACAACAACCTACAATGAAAACAATAATGGCACATTGATCGTCTCATACCAGAAAGTAGTAAGTCAAAAATAACAAATTATTCGTTTTTATTACATTACATGAATACAGCATTCTTGACGCAGAAAAAATAGCATATTAAAAGGAATTTGGTAATTCCTACAATCATGTAACATTAACCTTCACACTTTCAGCTGAACTGTTGTGGAACTCTGGCTAGTCCCTGTCCTGATACTGAACAAAACATCAAGGTAAGATCTGTCACCAGCTCTAGACTCAAAATGTAAATTAAATTCTGCTGTTTTGTTGTTCTATGTGTATCATGGCACTATACAAATCATCCTGGTTCACTACTTGACACCTTGACTCCTTTGGTCAGGACTGTGAGACAGGCATCAAGGACTTCTTCAACAGTAAACTCTACATCATTGGGTACGTGGGCATTGGCATCGCTGGAGTCATGGTGAGTCAGGATCTGAGAAGAAAACACTCACATGCAGGTTGTGATTTGGATTTTTTTTATCTTTTTTTAATTAAAAAACGACTTTCCTTTTAACAGATCATTGGGATGATCTTCAGTATGGTGCTCTGCTGTGCCATTCGGAACAGCAGGGAGGTCATCTAAGCTGCCCCTCACCCCTAATGTACCCAGCCCAGAAAGACTGTGCAGCCTTCAGATCAGATGTTAAGATGTTAATCGCTGTCATCATCTACCAAGGGTACCAGGAAATAGACCACGTTCAAAAAATCCTTCCCACTATGGTGCTCAAACCAGCTCTCCTGGTCTTTCTCTGTTTTTTCTGTATTTTTTCCTTCCTATTTATTTGCTGTCAAAAGCAAAGTAGTATACTGTACTCTTAGCCATTCACATATCCAGTGAGAACAGTACCTCTATTTGTGATGTTGACCCTACAATCTTACAAATTGTTTTTCCTCCTGGCCATTTGGCTACAACTACAAATTTTAACCCACATACTGTCACAGTGGTGTCAATGCTTTTTCACACAGTCTTGACACTGACCCTTTGACTGTGGGAAACTTAAGCCCCAAGAGAGCAATCTGAGGTGAAATCAGCTGAGTTTGCTTGTTCGCTGTGCACAAATGATCACATGCACATGGACGTGAGCATGACATACAAGCACAGCAATGTTATGCTATGTGAAACCACAGCCCTAAAAAAGGTTGTCTGGCATCTCGCAGGGAACCCTGATTGGTGGAATTGGAGTCGAGAGGGAATGTTTCGAGAGCGCATCCATCATGCACACATCACACACATAGTACAACGCACACACACTCTGTGAATTGTGCAATCAACCCAGATTGCTCACTACCAGACAAATCCACAGTTGTGATAAAGGCACAGCTCAACATTTATGGAGATATGTTTATTTGCCAAGAGTTGAAAAGAGGTGAAAAGATTTGTAGCACTCGCAATATCTGCATGGTGAATATGAAACTATAGCCAACAATCAGTTAGCTTAGCTTGGCACAAAGACAGGAAATTGGGGGAAACAGCTAGCCTGGCTCTGAGGAGAGATAACATTTTTTTTTTTTTTTTAACAAAATCAGTTTGTTTAGTTACCTTTTGTCATTGGATATAGACAAACAAGATTTTTTCTTGTTTCCAGTCTTTTTGCTAAGCTTAGTTAATTGGCTGCTGGCTGTATAGCTTCATATTTATTGTACAAACATGAAAGTGGTATCAGTCTTCTCATCTAACTCTCGGCAAGTAAGGATGTTTATCAACTTTGGTTAACATTAGTTAATGTTCACTGGTGGATTACAAATGTATAAAGTTATATGGAGTGCATGGAGTAGTAGGACAAGTATACCCACAAAGTATACATAATTTGTAGTTAAGGAGCTAAAACTTGCAGACACACTATGGTCCTTTAAAGATGATTTTAAAAACAGTCCCACATGAGCGAAACTACAGACCAAATTCTCTCTTAGTCCCAAAGGAAAAGTTCCTCAGCTGTTAGGCGGAGCAACCTGGTTATATAAATACCATTTCTTACCCGTTCTTTGTTGATATGTATGTTCTCTTAGACTCTTACATAAGAGAGCGCCCTTGAGTCTGTGTTGACTGGATCTATATATCAAGACCCAGATCATATGGACATGTTTACAGGCTAAACATACACTAGTAGCCTGTTAACTGAGACTAGGGCTGTGAAATTTGCTTATTCAAACCAGGCCTTTAATCTTTTCCCACTTCTATCTCTTTTTTCCCCTCTGTGCCTTGAAAGTACAATACCTACCAGAAAAACTCAGAAACAAACCCTTATATTCCTCTCACTTCATCAACATCAGCAAATAGGAGGGTTTGACAGACATGTTCAACTTGCCACCATTAATTCTGTAGGGTCTATTCCAAGTGTCAGGACTCCTTTATGTAAATATGTGTGAGTTTTTTGTAGTTGTATATTATTTGTGGCTGATTTGATCACTACTATTTAACATGCTGTGTGTGTAGACAGAGGCTTGCAGTAGTTGTACAGTGTTGTAGTCATGACAGTGTTTGCGATAGTCAAACAGAGCCAAAACAGCCCCTTAACGTGCCTTTCTTTGATAACAAGCTATTTTTGAACAGCAGGCTGTCTGGACGTAGCGAAAAAAAAGAAAAAAGAAAAACGTAGCAAAAGTGTACATATGTTTGTAGAGTTGGACTGCAACTGAATTGTCACACACATTCCACAGGCAGCACATATGGCTCGACTGACTTACCGTTATTGTTTTTGTGTGTTTTGGTGTCACATTCGACCATGTCTTCCAAGACAAGAGAGCTGAACTGGTGAAAGCATTAGCCAACTATTTCAAAAACCTCAACTGGCCAAGAACATCTCAGTTATCTTAATATTGAATATATTCAAATGATAAAAACAATATTTTTTTTAAATTTCACTGTAATGTGATACAAGTGAGGAGACAACAGTGGCTTATTTAAAAATCAGACTGCTGAGAAGCCAGCTGTGTTTAATCTGAGGAGTGACTGTCACTTTAGGGGCTGTGTTAAATTAGATTTGGATGGACCAGGAACAGGTTTAGTACTACTCAGCCCACAAAGTTGTACTGTGTTTCTCAATTATTTGTTGGAGCAATTCTGAACTGTAACGTACTTTGCAAAAACATTATGTACGCAGTCGAGCCTTTCATAGTTGATTGTGTGTGGTAATTTATTTTGATACCATTCCAGGCTTCTCAGGAAGATAGGGGTTTGAAGTTTAATAAAGCATTAAAGTTTTACATAGATTCCTGTGTTTTATTTCATTGCAGAAGTTCTAATACTATTTCTTGTTATATTAAAATGTGGTATCCTTTCAAAGGAACTGACACAAGAAAAACAGATAACTCCATTGGTAAGGTGATAAAAAGATCAGGACATCTAAAGCATGAAAGCACATTACAGCCTAGTCTAGAAGCTTATAGCTAGTAGCAGGTGTATTGAGTTGTCAATGATGATGTTGCAGATTCAAACCCAGAATAGGTCTTTTTATTTCAGTTTATCTCCATGATTTGAGGGGGTTGTCAAAAGTCAGCAAAGTTATCTAAATAACTCCTGCCTCCTGGAAAGCAGTTAAATCTATGCTTGGAAAGAACAGAAAACGAACGAACAGAAAAGTTTTTTGACTGAGCCTTGTCAAATGCTTTTGACAAATACATGTACATGTCCAGATATTGAGTTTGGTTTTCAATAAGAAGAGTTATCCAAATATTTTGCATATAAATTGCTTCAGCTGATTCTGGCAAGCAGCTGTTTGTGTGTTTGTTTTTTTACCCTTCCTATGAATTTTTGTCTATTTAAAAACTTCTCTTACAGCATCAAAGACATCTCTTGATCCTGATATCAGTCTGCATCAGAGTCTACAATTGCACACACAGCCCCAGTCACAAACTTTGCTTCCTGCATTGGTTTCAAGGCCTGAAAGTAAACCAGTTAGTCAACACACTGTCTGCCTTTTGAAATAGTGAAATACATGCTGTGCCTCGCTAGATGTGATTTATATAGGCTGATATTTTCATCAGATTACATGGGAAAAGGTTCACAAGATTTGCAGTGTTGGCATTCAAATGAATACATAAAGGATGTTTTTTATGCCCTTTGAGGAAAAGAAAATACACCCTTTCAATTCTTTGGAACAGAACATAAACATGAATTCCATAAGCACACATCTCTCAAATAAATATGTAGTAGATATCCGATTGTAATAGGGTATACTGTAGTTGTGGATACTAATTTAGAAAGAGTAAGATGATCTCCAGGAAAGCCAGTACTAATTGGCTGTAGTACATACAGTATCAGGAATAAGGTTATTAAGATGGTAAAGATCAGAGTATGGCTTTAATGCAACTTGTAAATAATCAAAATGACAAAATACAGTCAGCCAGTTAACTTACATTTTAAACTGATTTGCTCTATATTTCTTCACAACTTTAATTATTTTATATCCACTGCAATTAAGTCGTTTTCCAGGTTTAGTAGTGTAAGGCTCATGACAGTTTCAACTTTCTGCACTTGAGCTTAAAGGACAGCTGGATATTTGGTTGAGGGGATAGATATGCATGCAATGCAGCAAGGCCTGCAGGAATACCCAGGGTAGGGTTTCCCAAACACTGCAGCATGAGCATTTCTACTGCCACAAGTGCCTACACATGCATCACCCATGCGGGTGATGCATGTGTAGAGGAGTAGGGCAATACCCTTCAAGCTTGTTTTAGACTCTCTACCGTCAACCTGCTGCTAGTTTCCAACATCTCTACCTGAGAATACATGACTGAATGAGTCCCACCTCTGTGATTGTAGGCTTTTGATGCAACACCTCAGGCAAATAACACAAATAAACAGTGCAGTACATTAATATTTATTCAGCATTTATAAATCAGTATTTACATGTGTAGGCAACTAGTTGAAACACTTTCAGCATGTTGAAATGTTGAGTTTAACTTGCACAAATTGAAAAGTTGGAAGATATATAGGATACATATTTACAATGGTAAAATTGTTACAAGCACCTAGACCCACCTCTTTCTCAAGAGAGAGAAGAGCCCAACATGGAACTTTTTTCTGCTTAGAAATGCCTTACATGATGCATTAAAGACGGCTTGTGTGTCAATAACTGACAAGAAAACCTGACTAGTCACAGACAACCACAGTCAACTAAAGGAAAATGGCCAGGTGTGGGTTACGTTGCACTTTTTCAGAAGACTTGGTCCCAAAAGCACAGCGAATCCCATCAATAAACTGCCCATCATCACATCACGCTACAGAAAACCTTGTTGAGCTATTTAGCTGCAGAGTTCAAACTTACACATTACATAATCAGAGTTGTGTATTCTGCCATAAGGAACATTCATATTGCCTGGGGAAAAAATCCCAAACAAATACTAGAAACAATCTATGGTAAGCTAACGGCAACTTTAGAGCAGTGTATATCATGAGAATGGGCTGATAATTTCAAAGCATGGGAAACCTCTCTTTGTAAGAGCAGGGAAACACAGGACTCCTGTTTGGCATACGCTATATTTTCCAGATCTTACTTGTGGCAGTCATTGTGAAAAAGTAATTTACTAGATCAAATCAACTTTATAAAAAACTACACTATATACATAGACAGCGATCAACATTCATGGCACAGTTTTACACATAACCCTTTAAAACAGGATTGGAGCCATTCAAGTTCTGATTTCTGCTTATTATTCAGAAGATGTTTCCTGGTACACTGAGTTCTCTTTTGCAACACCATGCAACAGTCATCACCTACTGGTTGACAAGAAGGGGGAGTTGGAGGGATAGGCAGGTTTGGTTTACATTGAAGGGTAAGAGGAACATTTAGGGGTAGGGTCTAAATCTAAGGTACCACAGGGAAAGGTTTGGTGCCACAGGAGTAATATCAAGTCTTATCTGGATCTAATGATGATCAGTGTAAGATAATATTGTACCTCAGTGAGAATAGTAACTCTTTTCTCATAATATGCTCCACTGAAGCCCATAGACCTGTATGTTTCAATCTAAGTCTCTTAAATACGAGACAGTCATGCTAAAGGCATAATTTCAAACCACTTTGAAATAAATGGCATCTCCCTGGTCCCTTTAGCGTTTTACTCCGCAGACTCCAATAATAAATGAAAGGTACACAGTAATAGAGAGCTGGATCCATGACTATGCCCAGGGCATAGCTGCCTGAAATTTAATGAGTCGGCAGAAATACTAGGAAACAGCTTGTTTATGCAGAGTAGATGTTGTATGGGGTGTACCCCAGCAGGTACTCTCCAACTCCTACAAAGTACACAACCTGGGCAATACCAAAGAGAGGGGCAATGACAAGTGCCCGACAGCTGGCCCCCTTGAGGAAAGCTCTGGGACCCTCCTTTCTCATGATCTTTCTGCAATGCAAGGAAAAGCTTAGAGTTAGCATGTAACATAAGTAATTTACACCAACCCATGTTTCAGCCCAGTTACAATTTCTGAGAACGAGGTGAGCATTTTACCTGACACAATCCACCACTCCATTGTATGTTTCCTCATTAGCTCCTTTTTTGAGTGATTGTAGCCTTGTCTTCACCACTGCACAACCAGAAAGAAAGGTTTAGGTAAACCGTAATAAAATCACTTAAACAACTTCAGTTAGAAACAAAACTCCTTTCACACTTTTAAGCAAATGACCAAATCTCAAAACTGTTCCAAAGAGAAAGACTATTCCACTAACCGTCACAAGGGCTGACGGCTACAGCGGCAATGGATCCAGCCAAGCAGCCAGATGCGAAGGACCAATAAAAGGGCACAGTTGGGTTTTCAGATGAATGCTGACCAAGCTGGTGCAGATGTGCAAAAAGAGGGAAGTACACGACCGAGAATGGGATGTCCCTACAAAAGGCAACAAAATAAGCATGTTCACTAGATTAGAGACCGCTGACTAAAGATGGAAAGCCAACTAAGTGCAGGCATTAAATACCATCTCACCTCATCAATGTAGCCCCGAGTCCCCTGTACAGTCCTGTGACTCCTTTAGTCCTCAGCAGCTCTCTGGTGATCTCAGTGGCGGACATTCTGATGACTTTAGGTGCAGGACTGGCATTGTAGGAACGGCTAAGAACAGCACTGGTCCCCCCCATCTTCAGAGCTGTTACCACACTAGGCATCACCCTCTGTTGGGCCGCTGGCAGATATAAGAAAGATACTCTC
Organism: Scomber japonicus; assembly: GCF_027409825.1. Lineage (NCBI taxonomy): Eukaryota > Metazoa > Chordata > Actinopteri > Scombriformes > Scombridae > Scomber > Scomber japonicus. The sequence continues at coordinate 19,252,806 of NC_070581.1, forward strand.
ACTGTCTGTCTAAATGCATTATTTCACACACGTAAACAATTCTGCTGTTTTCCTCTTAATTTACTAGCTGTAGACTGTTACCTAGCCTGCCAGCATCCTGAAGCTGGATCTTCAGCATCTCCATGGGTGTAGTCACAATGACCTGGCACATTCCAGCGCAGCATCCTGCCAACATCTCTTTCAGCACCGTCAACTTACCACTGAAGACACACACACATTCGTGAAGTTCAAATCCAAGATTGATCTTATAATGCACACCGAGACTAAGTCCTTTTTAGTGGCACTACTCACCTATCTTTGCTCAACTGGTGGCGGAAGAAGTCATTGGCAGCTAGTTTGATGGCCTTCTCAGGGGTTACTAGGGTGAGATTTACTGCAGCACCTACGAGAGCAAGCATTGTTCACAATGAACTTCATTCTCATTAGATAAACATTCAAACACCGTCAAACAATCAAAATTTTGCATTGTAGAGATAAAGGAATTAAACCATATAATAATAATAATAATAATAATAATAACAATAATAATGCATTTTTTATTTAAAGGTGCCTTTTTATCTCGAAATGATACTTTTTCAAGGAGACTATTTGATTGTTGCATTTCTAAAAATGCCAGTATGGAAGGTTTTAATAGTCTTACCTCTATACATGCCAAAGTAGCCTTCAGACTTAACTGTCTTTATTAGGCAATCCATCCTAGGAAGGAAAAATTTGATTAGTTGTGCATATTTTTTTAGTAAACACTTGATGTATGAACAATCATAATGAACTGATTGTAGGAAATTACAATTACAGCAAGGAGTCATAGTCTGCTCCTGTTGAAGAGCCTTCATACAGTACCAGGAAAAAGTTATATGCTTCTCAAAAATAGTCTTTAGTTTCAAGACTAAATACTGACAATCTAACTTGTCCCCAGTATTATCACTATAAGGTAATGATAGATTGATGTTTAGACAACTTGCATTGTTTGAAAAGGTTATTGTATGCATGTGCATTTCATTAAGAATACAATTTCAAATCAAGAGAAAGACCAGGATTCTAGAAATGCACAAGTTGGGTGGGAAGCATGGCCTGTCAGTGATCCTTCTTTTGTCAAATGTGGTTCTTACATGTTCTTGTATAGTTGCTGCCCACTGCGCTGGTTCTGCAGGCGGGTCTTGGCCAGGTCGATTGGGAACACACAGGTGACTCCTACCATGCCTGCAAACCCCCCATTAATCAGTTTAGCTGGGAGGCTGCAAAAAGACAAGTCAAAACACACAGGAGCATAACAATCATTCTTGTGGGTGTAGTAAAGTGGGGCACTGACAGCTGAAGTGACCAAACCTGCTGAAAATTGATAAATAATAATTTTAGGCAGTGGTGGAAGAAATACTCAGATCCTATAAGTATTAAAAGTATCAATACAATGTAAAAACGCTCCATCACAAGTGAAAGTCCTACATACGAGTACATGAGTATTAGCAGCATGCAGTAAAAGTATAGATTTTAGGGGTTTTAAGATGACTAATGCTTTTTTTTCTTCTACTCTAATCTTTGATTTTTGGTGAAATATTGGATCATATGAACATTTATTGAAATAAAACCATGTGAGGAGTTTAAGGGAAAAATCACTATTTAGTGGAGCTGGTAACAATTCAGACATCTGAAATGTGACCCCAACAACACACTGCTTTTTCACCAAAAGCCAAAAAGGTTGGACAATTTAAAAGACTGTTATATTTGTGTCAAATCTAACTAAAACTGTCAAATGAATGTAGTGGGCTATAAAGTACACATTTTCCCTCTGAAATGGAGTGGAGTGGAAGTAGAAAGTAGTATCAAATGGAAATACTCAAAATTGTAGCTTGAAAGTACCCCAAAATTCTACTTAAATACAGTAATTGAGTATCAGTGTATTTTCTTAGTTACTTTCCACCACTATCTTTAGGCACAAGACAAATACTTCCTTTTGGTTTTAAAAGTGTTTGCAAAGTATGTAAAACATTAGCCAATATGGTTCTATGTTGTAAAGTCATTGCAACAGAACTGAGTGTAGAGTGACTGCCTCTGGGAATCTGGTCATCCAAAAATAACTTGTTGAGTAAATCAAACATACACATATTCATGAGGCATTACACATGCAGTAAGGCTTCTGTGATTTACAATTTTAGCTTTTAAAGGATTAATAGATTGTAAACTAGAACTGTTTTCTATCATGAATAACATAATGAAATAATTCAAACATGCTTTACTGCTGTTTTACTATTTAAGAAGCAAACATGTAACATTGAATGGTTTGGTGTATTGTTGTCATTGAGAGAGCAGGTTCATACCTAATCTGTTGTTGCTGGGCCATGGTTCTTGGTTGTTTTGGGTGCAGAAGTTGGTCAATGCAAAGACAGAGGCCACAGAGGGAGAGTAGGCTGAGAGTCCCTGAGAGACACCGAGCAAGGCAAGAGTAGAAAGAACCCAGGGGTTATATATATAGGCGAGTCCAGCCATGTGGATCCAAGGATAAATTTGAGATCACTCTCCACCCCCAGCACTGCCAGCCAATAAATTGAGCCAGGGTGTGATTAATTTCACTTACAGACCTTCTAACTATAATGTACACATTCAGTGTATTCAAGAATCCCTTCTTAGACTGGAAATTAACTGATAGCCAAGGTAGTCTGACAGCTGAAATACTTTTGGCAGTATCCTAATCAGACACTGGAACCTACAAGTCATGGATTTAATAACATTGATTTCTGAATATATTCTGGCATTAGACATGTATAGGCCTACTATGAACCAAAATGTACACACTTTGCACACCTGTTCTGCTACTTAGCAGGCGGCTCCAGGATACTGACATGGACATCTAACAAGCTAGATGTCCAATAAATTAATGGAATGTCTTGATAAGAGAATGCATTAATGACTCACCTTGGATAAAAATCAAAGGTTTATTTCTGCTCAAACAAAGTTTAACTGCTGACTCCCTCCGTACAGCTGAATGATTGGTATAACTAATAATAATTATTATTATTATATAATTAGATTATATAAATAATGGCTACATTCAATTACAGTGTTCCAGTGGCAGTGCTGTGGAATTGTGCATACTGTCTCTCTGACAGCTTACTGAAACTATTCTGCCTTTTGTTTAACTATTAACACATTTCCATGCACTACAGTGCCCCCTTTTGGTTATTTTAGTAGCAGCAGTTGCAGAGCAGGGAATTTCCCTAAATTTAACAAGCCAAGACAGAGAGCACATGTGCCTGCTGCTAGTCCTGTCGATATCTTTTGCAATTGTTGCCTTGGACACTATGGACAGTATTATTGATGTATGCATTTTTCAATGTTATGGTTACTATATATTTGCTCTGCATTTGTTTTATCTATGTTTTGTTCAAGAAATGGCTTAATTGGTTGCTAGCATAGTTGTAATAATAGTTAGCCGATTGAATAGCTTTGCACTGTGATGCAGTTTTGTTTTGCAGTTTGTATTTGTGTTTTCACAGTTTTACAGATAGGAATAATTGTGGCTCCTTAATAAACCTTCAATAAAAGTTATGTCTTGTGGTTATTGGAGGACTACAATAATCTGTTAGCTAACTGTCTAGCAGTGAAACAGGACTTCTCCTTGCGAGGGCAGAATAGAAATAATAAGGGCGTTTTCACACCTATAGTTTGTTTGCTTTTTCCCAAATTAATTGGATGAGTTGCTACTTTGTTGCTTTTTGTCTTTGGGTCAATTTGGTTTCATACATGCAAAATTTCAAGTGAACCAACATATTTCAACAAAAGCCACATGGGAGCTGTCACTTCACATTCATTGGTCAGAAATCTGGCGGGCAGAGAAAGTACAGTTTGTTTTTCCCCTGGGATAGCTTTCCAAAATGAACCAGCATTTATCTGAATATGTGAACAAAATGTTACATTTGAACACACTTCAAGGCAATGTCTCACAAACAATGTGTTGCTTCACGTTATGCAAAGACGTGCAGCCGTCAGTTGGCTAACAAATAGAAGGCAATGTATTTCCTTGGCATTCCAGGGTCCTTTTCCATAAAGCAGGATTACCAAATAAACCAGGCTTATTTCGTTAGTCTGATTTATTTTCTATCACTGGATTTTATTTATAGCTTTTTGTGATCATATGTTTAAATTCTTCATGTATCCAGCAGAAGTGTGTGCTGGAGACTGCTGCTTCTGTGTGGCTCTTTTATGGTGGATTTTGCCATTGTGAATCCTTTGATCTGTGTTTGACGTCATGGGCTGCTTATGAATGGCATGCACACGCAATTAGTCTGAAAACTTGAGCCTTGAATTAGTTTGATTGCGTGAACGTGGATCAGCCTTTATGGAACTGCTTTAGCCTGATCATATTTATTAGACTCATTCAAGTCAGGTGTTCGACAATAACCGCCACTTTTCTGAGCTTGTTTTATGGAACCGACCACTGGTCAACCCTCGATTCATGTTTACAATACAAAGCTCATCCTCAACCAGGCATAATGCAAAGTGCAGCTGGCTATGGGAGCGGGTTTAGTCCAAAATGCACTATGTTTATTGCAGTTGGGTCGGATCACATTCAAACCACAAAAGAACCGTACCAGAGTGTCTAACTGGACCGAGACCACCTTTTCAGCAACGTTTAGGTCTGGTTGTTTTGCTCTGCAGCCAAATGCAATTACCATTTTCACACCTGCCCAAATGAACCACACCAAGGAGGAAAACAGTTCGATTTAACCAAACTAAACACAGCAGGTGTGAAAACACCCATAGATGACCATTTCTGATTTTTAACTTGTATACCCGTGTCCTTTGGGAGAAAGGTCTGTCATGTATACAAGTAAGTATGTGTGAAAGGCTACAGAAATCCTGGTAAATTTATACATACAAGCAAGATCATCATCGTCCTTAGTATGTACAGTACAAACAGTAGCCTTTATTTAACAGGGAAATGCATTTTCTTTTGCATTTAGTTATTTCAATTTATCCATTGCCATTTAATTCATCTACACAGGCAATACAATCCACAATAAAGCTCTGATGCATGCTCAACACAGTGTTTTATTGATTGCAATATTGGCTAACAAACTAGAGAAAACACACATGAACAGCTAAGAAGCTGAGATGCACCACGAATACTGCTGGTCTATCAGGTTAACAGCTGCATCATTTGCAGTGCACGTGCACTCCTGGTATCAATATACTGTCTCAGGTTTCCAAGGCAGGCTGGTTCTGATTCTTTAAATTTCTCTGTGACATGGTACACCGGTCATGAGGGATTCGGCTGGAGCGGACACAGTGGAGTAGGCGTGAGTCACAGCGGTTACAGCTGCAACAGCGGGCTTCAGGATAATACAACTGTGGGTTGACATCCTGAGGGCAGCCAGGAAAACGAGCAGTTCGATACACCAGAGAGAGAGGGACACAGCTACGCTGGATCAGGAAAGTCCTGCCAAACCGGCCCTTTAAATTAGTGTCCTGGAGTGGAGGAGACAGCTGTTAGAGGCTGTGCAGTGGTTGAAATTATAACAATGTGTCACCTTTTTTCATGAGTTAGGAAATGTGACAGAAGAGACCATGTTTGATAGAATAATACTTTTTTCATCTCTATATTTCTTTCACATCTAAACAAAAAACTCTATTTTCATGATGATCCAAATATTGAACTTACAACTGAGAAAAATCTGTATTTTGAAGAGATGAGCTACTGTATCAATATATATGTTTACAATATCTTTACCATCGCCTCTCTGTTCTGATGGTGTCCAAACAACAATGGCGTTGCATCAAGTTTTCTTATAATGTACATCATCTATTCAACATTACTCCATACACTTACAATAATGTTAAAGTTGAGATTTTCACAAGAAGTTTGTGAGTGTATGCCAGTTTTCACCTGTGTGTAACAGTATCCGCTGCAGATGGTGGTGTTGATAGCCATACACTGGGCACAGTCCTGCCTTTCAATCCATATGGTATGATTCTTCAGCATACAGGCACACACTGTTCCACCCGTTAACGCACAAAGCAGCATGCATTTTAACACAAACAAAGGCATGCTGCAAATGCACATCTTGAAAGTCTGATTTACAACACACCAACAAAGCACACCTTGGCTCTTTGGCTGCTGAAAGACTCTCTGAAAAGAAAAAAAAACAAATGAAACACACAATCATTATCACTGCAAAAATATCAGTTTGTTAAATTTCATGCAAACTGAAATTGTAGGGGGGAAAAACACACCTTTCCAGTTCCCCAACTCTACCCTGTTCCTCTCCTCTGTGAACATCTAAAAAGATCAAGAGTGTCCATCCTCTTTTATGGAAAGCCTAATCCACCCCCTACTGCCCTAGAAGACTTTAGTTTACAACGTCATTCTAGAAATCATGTTACCTGTCTGCAATGTTTGGAGATACAAGTGGTCTCAAAACACACATACAGTGTGTATGTGTGTGTGGATGTGCATGTGTCTGTGTGTGTGGATGTGTGTGTGGATGCATTCATTTAGTGTTCATTTTCACAGGTCATACTAAAGAATATGAGGGTGACGGCCAGTTGAGGATGCTGCCAGACAATATCTGTAAATACCACAAACAACAACAAGTTATACAACTCCAGCCCTGACCGTTACACGTGTGTGGCTGACCAAAAACTGATCCATGTGGTTGACCTCAAACATTTTAGCGCATGAGTTGTCCAACTTTCATGCTCTTGCTTTGATTTCATTGCAAGGTTTACATAAAATCCCTTGTAAATGAGTCACCTTTTAAATGTGACACATTGAAGTCAAATGAGATACATCTTTCATAGCATGGATGCCTGTTTGGACCACTTGATAGTAAGTCTAAGAAATAACTGAAAAGGTATTAAATGTAAATACAAATATTTCATAATAAAAATATAAAATAAATTACATTTTCTGGGCATTGAGATTGGAAAAAAAGGTATAACTACAAAATTAAAACTTTTCTTGACGTTTCTTAACCTAATATCTCAAAAAAGACAAATATCAGACTGTAAGATAACTTGAAATGTAAGAACATTTATAACAGCCAAATTAAGTTAAATCAAATTAGACTCAATGCCAGTGATCTCATCTGGCTGAGGCTGGGTCAGCACTCACATGTTTTTGCCTCACCTGAGAGAAAAAGGTTATGCCCTCTTTATTTAAGCCATTAATGCTCTCATTGTTCGCATCTGTGCCTTATAGGAGTGGCCACTGGCAGATTTTTCTAAGTAATCAATAAACATGTTTACCAGACACAGTTAAGGATAAATAGCCATTAATGAACTGCTGACCAGAGACTTGGAAACTGTGAGTTTGACAGTTAATATTATTTTATTGTTAATACATTAATGTAATTGTTATACTATCACTACAATTAAAGTAAATAAGTGGTGCTCCTAGTGGCACCTTAGGAAGTAGGAGTTTGACAGTTTCAACCAGTTAAAACAGAGTTTTTGTAGTTGCAGTGGGTGTTGATAGTTTTTTGTCACCTACTGTTTACTCCATTAATAAATTAAAATTCCAAAAATTTACAATAGTTTCTGATTTGGATGCTGGTTTGTTCATGTCAGGATTGGTTGTAAAAACCAAAATATATAATATGCTAAAAAAAAAACTCAAATCATAAATGCTGAAATGATTCGAATCAGTGGAAAAACCATTTTATCTAAAGGTTAGAGCCCTCAGTTACCTGTGTGAATATAGCTGCAATTTACCTGTAAATAAACTGTAGCTGACAAACGACATATTTGAACATTGTAGTGACTAGTCCTAAACTTAAAGCCACTACTGGCTGCTAATGGTTGGATGTTCTGACGTACACTCAATACGCAGACTACTTAACTGGTTGATCTATTATTTATTGGTCGTTTAAACACAGCGCTTAGGTTTCGTTTGTTGCTCTTAATATAAAATAACATAATAAACCAAAACAACAGAGAATAGCTGCGACCTGAACGCATCAAAAAACTTTTTGCCCTCACCATCAGCGCACCTGTGGTGATTGGCATGACCCTTTAAAATAAATCAGTGCCCTGTCAGCATAAACATGCACCCCCTGCTGTTTGGGAGGAGCACCACAGTCAAATTCATATCTGGCTCCAACAAACATCAATACTGAAATATGAATTATAGCAGCAGCTTTATTAGTCTAGTTAAACCCAGAATACTCTGATTAAGTTGAGATTTATTTTTTTAATTTTATTTGTTTATTTGTCAGAGACAGTGCATATTAATAAACATATCGGTAAATATGCCAGAATTAGCCCAAAGGCTAGTTTTCATCTGTTGTCCCTGGCCAGGTGTAAGTTGACAGCCTGTGCTACCTGACGCTACAGTTTTCTGCTTCTGACCCGGCCCCTGTTTCTGTCCTATTTTTTGCTCTACATTCATGATGTCGGGTCACAGTTATGTAACAAATCCATCAGATAATTACAACAAAGTGGGTCAGTGACAGTTCACGAACTATCTGTCCTGTCACAGATCTAGCTCTTTTGAGGCTGATGTGACTAGCGGGAAAAACAAGAATTGAAATGATGGGTTAAGGCATATTGTTTAAAAGTAATGGTTCAGTACTTTAAGGGTCATATCTGAATTGAAATAAATAAAGTGTATGTGGGGTTTTTGCATTATAAGATCGTAGCTGTGTCGTTTCATTCAACAATTCCTTTATTCATCCTCAAAGAGATTGTGCAGCAGGGACTTAGAAACACATAAAATGCATACACAAATTATATACAAAATTACCTACTGTACTCAAAATTACCTACTGTATTATAACAGAGAAATTATGAGTAAAACTAATATAGATAAATAATAAATCATAAAATATGTACATTCAGGCTTTGGTGTATATGCTTGTGTTACTGTTCCTTCACCAAATGAAGTTGAGAGTTTCTGTATTTGTTAGTTTTTAATAATAGACTACAGAAAGAACCAGTGTGGTCAGACGCTCTCCGCTTTGTTATGCCGTGGTCAGTCCCAGAGCCGAGCCAAGTACAGCTGCCTCAAGGAGAAAAATATTTCACTTAGAAACAGGACAGCTATTAGGACAGGTCATTGGGTTGCCCTTCTTTTCAACCCTTTTCCTTTGTTGTCTTATCATGATGTCTGCAGGTCATATCCGAGGTTTTAGCTCTGTGGCTCTCATTTTCAGACAATACAGGTAACTCTACACACATAAGGTCATGGAACTGGGTCAGACTTGAATTTTGCATCATTAAACCTCACTTAAGTGCATAGGGATAAAACTTTCTTAGAATGTGCTGCACTCCAACTAAATGTACAATCAATTATAACAAGAAATCTTAAAACCTAGTAGTTTTGACTTAATCATTATATTTTGGCCTGTGCATTGTGCACTTAAGTAAATGATTTCCTAATAATGCTTGAGCTATTTTACAATGAAATCAGATTAGTTGTTTGAGTGATAATTTGTACAGTCTGCAGAACAAATTCTCCATCCACAATTAAATTAAAAATTAAAGAAAAAAGATAAATAAAAATGTGGAGTGGAGAGGTTGTAGGTTTTAAAATGTGAGATTATCGTTGGTAAAAGTGGGGGGAGAGTAGTCTGAATTGGGTTGTGGAGCTGTACACCACCTCATACATCGCACTCATCTGCCAGCCGCGATTAATTTCAAGCCGGTGAGATCGCATCCACCCGCGGGGCTAGGAATATGCTCCGTCGGGCTTCTCCTGCTACAATGCTCACCGTGGCCCAAAGTTTCTGTTCATTCGCTCACCCGCATCAGGTGATACCCTGCTAAGGTAACTATTGGCTCTTGTCTCAGACCTTCCCCGAGGTGATTGGTGGAGTGACGAGCACTCAGCATGTAACCTCTACAATGAGCTTCCGCCCACAAGGCACTATGGAGAGCTAAAGCCGCTATATACGCCCAGATACGTATATGCATGCTCTGTAATGGTGACAGTAATATTGTACCTGGTGTTTTTACAACGACAATGTCCCATATAAAAGCGTATGTGGCTACCGTACAAATTTCTAGTTTTACCGTCTATGTATCGTCGCTATATTATTCTAAACTAGACGGGACGTGGACACCCGTGGCATGCTGGGAAATGGTGTGGCTTTCTAATAGGCTATTTCCTTAAAAAGGCCCTTCCTGCCTCTTTAAAACCAAAACCAAATGTGTAGACATTACAAGCTACTTTGACGACACAGAAAGTTGTTTATAGTCAAGCTTCATCTGAATAAGAATGCAATTAAATGGGCCACAAATAATTTATTGGAATATAAATCTTCTGTTGAGAACATTTAGCTGTTTCCTCATGATATTCTTACGCAAGTCAAACTCCTACACATTTGGTGTACTGGTTTCCTGGTTATAAATCTTTTAGTTTTAAACATAAGGAGTGAACAGAAACACGGAACGCCCAATAATGCCTCATAATCAGTGTGTGTACTATACCAGATCAATTTTACATTGATCAGTCATTAATAAATGGGTGTTTGATCCTTAAAGAAGCCTTCAGAGAGCAGAGAGTATTATTTTGGTTTTATTATTTGTTTAAGGAAAGAAAAATAAAAAATATAATAATTATAAGAACACTATATGATATATAGTGGTCCAATGTTACATAAAACAGGAGAATATCAGAGTGCATGTTACTGAATGTGAAGAGTGTAATTTTTTTTATTAATTGTGATATATATGTATACATATATATGGGTCAAATTTTGCCAAGTACACCCAGTAAGTATAAAATGTGTATTGAACAGTTTAATAAACATTTTTATATATTCTAGGTAAAGAAACTTCATACAATTTCAGCCTAGAATAACAGTGTTTAGTTGGGTGTTTTTTTTTTTACTGAACAGTATGTAAGGGTTAAGGAAATAAAACATAATAAAATAAAAATTGAACAGAATTCAATACTGCTTAGCCTGCTTCCAGAGTCATTAAATTACATCTATTTATTATATAATAAAATAACATAATAGTTTAGTAGGGAGAGAGCTGATCCCACATACGCTCTGATTTGACTTGATTTTCCCACTAGATGGCAGACAAACACAATCTCAGTTTTCTCAATCACAATCATGAAGTGGATTCTGTGAGTCTATCTTTTGATTTCATTACTTTGTTTCAGTTTTCTCTACAGGCAGCTATAACCTGAACAGTGCAATACACACCTTCATAAACATTTCACAACACAGCCAGACTCTAAAGTGTTGTCATTAAATCGAAGCCATGGCTCAGTGGGACAGGTGTAAAAAGAACATGGCCAGATGTCACAGCTGGTGTAGAAAGGCTTTTGGTGCTCAGCCCACAGGTAAGATGCTTAGGTGATATTTGTAGTGCTTTCAGATGAAGGCAGTCAAGCTGAATTTCCCTCAAACTGCATATCTGTGTGAACACACTGACAGATATGTAGGCGGCAGTGAACATCCTGCTTCCTTGGTCATATAATAAGTGGCAAAAGCAAGGTCCTCTTCACATAGAGGAACAAAAGCAAAGAAAGAAGAGTGGCTCACACTAGTTGCTAATACATTTCATATATGAAGTCCAAATTGAAAAGGAAGATGATGCATTTGAAACTGATTATAAACCTGCAACTGTTTTATGAGGATATGAAACCATGTTCTATCATCCTGGGTTATTGCTCCCAGAAAATATTTCAAGTCAGAGGAGAGATATTTCTGGGGACAGTTTTTTTGGCTGACATTGGGACACCTCAGGAGGAAGAGGAAATAGTTTGACCCAAATCATCATTGGTGTCCTTGAAGACACAGTCTTATTATTAATAACCTCAGGAATCTGGAGACCATAGCCACTCCTCCCAACTCCAGCTCTCCTCTCTGTAGTGATCTTTCCCTGTCCTAACTTTTTTTTCCCATCTCCCTTTTTTTGGTGTGTGTGCACCTTCACGTTCACTCACATAGACCCTCAAGGCCCCCACAGGGCCTCAAAATCAATCTCACAGTGCTTGAAATAATCAACCTAGTTGAGGAAGGGGGCTTTGCGTTAACATGTACAGTAGCTCACTTTAACACTTGTTTCTTTCACTCCTTCCCCAACTCCCTTTGAATATGAAAACTGCCAGAATTCATTTAGTTTTTCTTTCATTTCAGTGTTTGCCTCACTGGTGTTTATCTAATTAGTCTAATGAAATATATTTGTTCAGACATGCACTTTCATTTATTTTTCCTCTCTTCTCCATTTTAGCATTTGCTTTTAATTCTTTTTATCTTGTTTGGATTTCAACAAAAAATGTACTTTTGTCATCAAGAATGTCTTTTTTATTATCCTGGCTCTTTTTTGTCTTTTGTCTTGTAATTCTGTGATTTTACTTTATTATGCAGGTTTATACACTTGCTTTTTCTTAATTTGCACACTCACTCATACACGCTACTCATAATCCATACATAATCAATTTTTAACTCATTTGCAAATATTGTGATCATGTACAATACCACAAGATGACTCACCTCTATGTGTTTGAAAAACACTATTTACTGTAAAGGAAGGGAAATAAAGGTTATTGGCGCTCTGTAATTGGTGACCCTGTCTCAGTAAGTTGTGACCCTCAGACAGCTGAAGAAATAGATAAGAATAGCACCTGGAATTCCACCTTAGGCCAACAATGAAACCATCTCCTCCTCACTAGTGCAGGTAATTAACGACAGCATTCACAGTGATGCAACTAGCTGAAAATCTTCAAACAATCCCTCTCTTACAATATTTTAACTAATGAGTTATCCTGCTATTTGAGCCACCACTTTGTGGAAGAAATTGGAAAACAGTAGTGTGACCCCGGTCTGCTCTAAAACTCATATTTAGTGAAAAACAGTCTACTGCAATTATGATTCCTTCCTTTGTGTTATTTTTTTTCCCTCATGCTAATTCCATTAGTCTGGTGAATTTTTTAGACTGCTATTGATTTTTAAAGGTATGTAAATTTGTCCCAACACAGTGCTGAAGTCAAGGAGGCATTGCCCGCTCTACATTACAACTCAAATATAGCTGCACCAATTAAGGCCACCTCTCCTACACTGCATGTGGGAGAAATCATCCTATGTCACTGTATTATTTACCTCTCATTGTCAGACTGTGCAGACACATACCTTCAGTAGCTGAAATCAGCTGGAACTTTGTCAAGGTACAACTCACTTTACTGGATTCCACATGAATTAAAACATGACTGTAATGATAACAGAAATGCAACAGAGTTATAATAATTCTTGCTCTTGAGAAACAGATCACGGGGTAACGTTCAGTCCTGATTATGGAAGTAAATAACCAGCCTGTCTTGGTTTTTGTTTAGTGTATTTTTTTTCTCTTACTTTCTCTTTCATCCGTACTTCCTTCACTATAGCTGTCAGAGGAGGAGTGAAGTAATTACCACCTGCCTCTGACCCACACTGGCCTGCAGCCCAATAAAGACTGTCTGTGTGTTTGTGTGTGTGTGTGTGTGTGTGTGTGTGTGTGTGTGTGTGTGTGTGTGTGTGTGTGTGTGTGTGTGTGTGTGTGTGTGTGTGTTTGTGTTTGTGTGTGTGTTTGTGTGTGTGTGTTGGGGGGGGGGGGGTAAAAAGAGAAGGAGAAGCAGAAGAAAGATGTATAAGAGACAGATTCAGATAAAAATTGGATAAAAAGAGGAAGAAGCAATAGCAGAGCTTAAGAAAAAAGGAAAGTGACCGAGTGAGGGGTGCTGATGAATGACAGAGGCAGGAGAGGAAGGCAGGCAAGAGGGAAGGATGGGGGCGAGGAGAGCAGGATGGCAGAGGGAGAAAGGGAGGGTAAGCTTCCGACAAAAGGAAGTGGGAGACAATCCAGTAAAACACATGGTGAGTGAGTTCATATGTGTGTATGTGTGTTTGTTTGTGCACATGCACATTATCGCACATGTTTCAGCAACACTGTGGTAAGGGAGCACAAGCAGTAGATGGTCACAGCCCTAATAGCATTATATTACTTGATGCCAAATTTAAAATATACACTAGGAGGGTAGATTGCAGGCTGTTAGGGATTTAATTCTAAATTAAGCCTGTAAGGAGAAAATTTGCATGTAAATCCATGTACCAAACCATTACTCTATGTATGAACAACAATTAGAAGCATTTAAATCGGAGAGTTAAGACAAGTAAGAGGGTGCCAGGATAGCACTCATGCTCGCACGCAAAGCATTGTGCTCAAGTTGAGATACACATGATAATTATTAAAATACATCATTTGCTTTTAAACCTCTATTCAAGACTGTTAGGTTTATAATATCTGTAATGAAACTCATACATGTGCAGGCACACCCACACTCACTAAGTTAAGGCCAAGTGTGACAGAAAGGGAGAGCGGCAAAAGCACAGGAATGTAGATAAAACAGTGTCGAGAGTCAAAAGAGAAAAGGGGAAGCAGAATGTGACAAAGCGAGTGAAGGAGAGCCAGAGCTCTGAGCCCTCTTTCTACATGGCTGCCGGCCTTGAAGCCTGCCGGCTCCGAATGGTACATTTGGCACAGGGATGTTTGCTCTGAGTCTTCAAAGCTTCAATGCAGTTGATTTTTATCCTCACAGCTGTGCTTTCTGTTTTTTAATGGTACAATTTAGTTGACCTCTTCCCTCTGTCTAGAAACCAAGCTTTGTCCAGCAGTGAAGGGTCTTTAACAATGAGTTTAGGTTAGTTTTTTGTGTTTGTTTTCTGGCTTGGTTTTAAAGTACTCATAAAGGTGAAAGGGTCAGTGCATGCTCATTGTGACTCATGATGATGATTCACTATGAAACATAATGGTCCTCTCACACCTCTGTGCCTGTCAGTTGTGAATCCGGCATTCATGAGCTCTTGGCCAGACACCTGATCCTACCAGCTTTTTGAGAAGACCATTGCCACTGTCATCAACAATGTCCACTACCTAGTAACCACAAATCAATCCAGTACAACAGGCCTTTAATAACATTTGGGAAGTCTACAGCTTGTACCTAGTGTTTTGACCCTCTCAATTTCTCTCTCTCCGTTCAAGTCAACACAATTCAAAAGGGACTTCATTGGCATGAGAAACATACATTTATATTGCAGTGTCTCTAACCCTTTGTACAAATGTTTTTTCAGCAAATAGATGCTGCAGCAGACTCAAGGTCTCTTGTGAATGTCTGTGGGAAAAGCACCTGGACAAAAAGGCAAAACCATAGTGTGTGTTCGTGTGCGTGTATCCATGTGTGTGATTTGGTAGAAGGCTGCTAGAGAAGAAAGGACATATCTGTTGCCTCTACATCCTAGTCAACTTGCTTTTTCTCTCTCTCCCTCCCTCTCTCTCCATCTCTCTCTCTTTCTCTCTCTCCCTCTCTCTCTCTCTCTATCGCTCTCTCTCTCCCTCTCTCCCTCTCTCTCTAACACACACACACGCGCACACACACACAATCCACCAATAAGCATGTGCACAGGCATGCAACCTCACAGACACATAGAAACCCAGTAGTTAGTTCCTGCGTCATTACAGTAGCCATCTGTCAGTATACAGGCACACGTACACCGCCTTGGCTTCTGTGTATGCATCAACTACACAGAGACACACACACACAGGGCTACATGCATCCACCCTGCCACATCTACAAACACACACATTCATGCAGGAAATATGTCACCCCAATGACCCTTTCTAACGCTTTGTTAGTGGTCCGATGGATTCCACATAAAACATTAGATTTTTACATGGATCCATCTGAGAGGTGAAAGGTTTCTTCTCCCTGCAGTTCTCTCCTTTCTTGTTCTCTTTGCCTCTTGTCTTTCGTTCCATCCCTACCCACATGAATCTGCCTGAGCTGTCTGTGTCTGCCAAACACTGATGTCACTGTCCACCACCAGTGTGCCTGAAGTGTATGAGATGAAATGATGAATGTTGAGATATAATCCTACGGTTTAATCCCGACCACTCCCAATCCGCTGCCTGCACACCGGACAGACAGAGAAACTCTCATGACATACACACAGACAGACAGTTTGTTTAACCATAAAAAACATGCAGGGTTTTGGGGAGTGGTGAGGTTGGGGCTGTGATGGACACATACAATTTGGGCCTCCAGCAGCCTTTAATAATGATCTCACATTATTCAAAGATAGGTAGAGAGAGAGAGAGAGAGAGAGAGAGAGAGAGAGAGAGAGAGAGAGAGAGAGAGAGAGAGAGAGATGAAAGATTATTTATTTCTCATGGGTGGGAGACAGTGAGTGAGTGAGTGAGTGAGAGTGAGAGTGGGAGGGAGGGCGGCAGTCAGAAACAAGCAAACTAATTCTCACCAAAGACAAGACAGTCGTGCCAGAGCGGGAGCTGTGGTTAGTTCACCTCTCTGACGCTGTTTGTACAACCATAAAGAAACGATATCACTGCTGTCTTTTTTTCCTCGACTCAAGACACCAAGTAGGACCAGAGTTTCCATTTTGGATAGGGGGGCTGTAAACACACGCACCCACAGTCCTCCAGAGCTGCGACAACTCAAGGTAAGAAACGGTGTAAACTCAAAGCATGGTGAATTAATTTCGCCTTAACAACTGGATTAGTTCATGCTGCGTTAGAGATCAGTCCATAAAGAGACGAATAAAAAGATGCTTTCTGGCGCGCTGCTGCTGGTGCTGCTGCTGATGTTGGCGTGCGTAAAACAGCTGCAGCGAAAATCTCCAGCTGCCACGGAGAGAGCAGAAAGTGTCTGGCTTCTCCTTGTGCCAAATTATGTTAAACATGATACTCTTAGTCCTACTAGTGGCTAACCTGTTGATTTTTTTCACTGCTGAAAATTTGTTTTGTGCATATATACTGCCAGCAATTATCATTTGGTGTTTTTATTATATTAACATTAACAATAATGTTCATGTAACATCCAGGTTTTCTCGACAGCCTTACAATAAAATGAGTCTTAAAAAATATATTAATTGAAGTGACAGTATTAAACTCAAATCTTACAGTTGGTCCACTTATGGCAGTAGTTTTGCACCACTGGGAAGTTCTCTTCTAGTTTGGAAGGAAACATCAGTACTCTTTGAAGTAAAACCAAAGCAAGGCGTTAACATTTTTTTCCTCACACCTTCTGTCTTCACTGCCTGCTGCTGTGAAGCTGCATGCTTTAGCTTTCCCAGTTATTCACTTGTTAATTATGCATTAAACAGCCCAGAAGCACCAGGGCACTTTGCTTTCTCCATGTCAGCATATTGACTGCAGGCTTATGTTGAATCAAGGCTGGTAATATTAGGTTTTAAGTGGACATTTGGAATAACTGATAAATGTAGTGAGCTCAAACAGTTGAATGAGAGAACATGCAAAGATGTTTGCTATAAATGTATTGGCCATAAAGTATATTCAGAGCATTCCTTTAAGGGTAGAAGCAGTAGAAAAGTTTTAATTTACAGTTTGAATAATTGTATATACAGTACAGTAAACACATCAAAATTGATTAACTGTTTATTAAAGCCACAACAGAGATTATATATTTTCATATTTGCTATGGAAGCAGAGTCCGCCCCCTGCTGGCCTCATTAACTTGCTTTATATGAGCTTGTGCAAGTTGATAAAGGGCGGAGAGCAGAGGAGAGAAAACATCATAGAAAAAGGCTACTACACTATACAGCACCCAGGAGAGAGACTAAAAGTGGTTGCTGAACTAAGAGACTGAACAAAGTGGCTGAGGAAAAGAGGCTGTGGGGATGACAAAAGCGGGGCAGGGGAGGAGGAAAAAAAGTGAAAAAACGTGGTTGTTCACACATTCGCCTCCTTGGACTTGTGAGAGTTGCTCTCCGTTTCCTACCACAGCCACTTTTAGCCTTTAGATGGCGAAGAAAAAGCTCACCCTGATTTTATGTAACAGAGTGTGAAGAACCTTATATCAGACAACATTACAGGTGCAGCATCTCTCACAGTTCACACCTGTCTGCTGAGTTGTCAGCCTCACAATATGCACTGTCACATGATGGTTTCAACTGAATGACACAGTATAGTTATATAGGCTATCTATCTATCTATCTATCTATCTACCTATCTATTTATCCAGAAGTCCCTCTCTCTCCCCTCCCTCCTTCTATGTAACTACTGTCTTTTAAGCTAACCTGTTATCCGCAGTGTTTTTTGTTGAACTCATCTCTCGAGACCTCATTTGAGTTTGTGGAAAGACTACAGCCTAAAGGACAAAAGGCTTTCAAATAATTTGTGTGCTTTTATCTCTGTGTACTGTGTTGTTCACGGCAGAGATCGGCTGTCCTTGAATTTCACTGGACAAGCCAGATAACTGACAAGCCATCACAACATGCACATAATCAAACAAATTGGTTTCAGTGATATCCAGTATGTGTGTGTTCAGGTGTGTGTGTGTGAGAGAGAGAGAGAGAGCGAGAGAGAGAGCGAGAGAGAGAGAGAGGGAGAGAGAGAGAGAGAGAGAGAGAGAGAGTGACAGCAAGTCAGTTTATTTTTGAGAGTGAGATGCAGCTCAGGTTACAAACTGCATCTGCAGTTAAGCCCGCTGCCTTTCAAAAGTCTGGGATTCATTTTGGAGATTTTCAGCTGACAGACGTATGATATGCACTCACTAGTCAGGAACATGTGGAGGATGAAATATATCATCAAGATGATAACAGATGAGGGGATGGGTTTGCAAATCATCTTATGATAAAATAATAACTTTGACGTAACTTTTTGTGTCCAATCTGCATGATTGATCATGTGTAGTTTTATGTAACATGTAACTGTTGTTGAGTAAAAATTTCAGACACAATTGAAATCTGCTTACTATAGACTTGCCTTTACCTCCACCAAGCATTCTATGATTTGGTCAGATTTTGTTCAGTTGCGTGCTTATCTGATTTTTGGTATCTGATAGATTTCTGAAAAAAAGATGTCAATTATATTTGGCTCCATGGGCCAAGCAGTAATTTTTGTGCAGATCTGGATCCAGATGTGGCACTAGGGAATTTGTAGGCCCCTTTGTAGGCAACTTTATTTTTTTGCTATTTTGAGATATTGCACTTGTATCACACAATGGTCTATCACTGTGAGTATTTTCCACCATTTCTACTATTAAAATTATACATTTAGAGGAAATGGTGTAGGTTTTCACTCTGTGAGTAGCTTCTGATTAGTTATGCTGTTGTAATTGAATATCAATAATGAATCATCTCACTTGCGTCAGCCCTTTAACATTTGTTCAGTAAAACGGAAAAAAACAACACTGTTCTATAGACCCACAATCAAGGATCTATAAATGCTTGATTTTTATGAGTGCTACAATTTCCATGGTTTGAACTCAATTAAACAGAACAGTGAGTTTTGACTGGTTTCACCAGCCTCTTATCGTCACTGCTATTGATTACCAAACCATTATGGAGGGTGGTGAATGTAGTCATTACAACATTGATCCAAGACAAATGGGTTTCAAGTAATGCCTTTATAATGGAAAAGCAGAGGAACATGAAAATGAAAGGGCTGGGTATATGCTCATGTTTACAGTAACATTGGCAGTATCGATAATCCCACGTATTTCTCTGTGTTGACTCACTGCAGTCTGAACCGAGAGGTTGAGGGAAAGTAAAATTAAATGGAAACTATTAAAATCACATATTGAAAATATAGAATATAGAAAAGTTGAACTATAAAAAAATGCAATATTGTATAATGATAAGACTTGTCAATGCTGGAGCAGGAGAGCATAGCATATCCAGTCCCAGCAGATAAAAGCCATTTTTACAGATTTATGATTTCATCAATAGGAAACTTACGTAATACTAGGTTTGTGTAGATGCTGGTGCAATGCGGGCATCAATATTCCATTATAATATAATGGTATTCCATAATAGCTGTTAACAGTGCATGTATTAAAGCCCTCTGATTCCTCTGTGTTTGAATGTGGATGTTTCCCACTGAGATTCTGCTGCTGAGGCACTGAGAACAGAGCGCCAGGATTTGCCGCATCTTCCATGTCCACAACCACTGAGATTTTCCATCACAGCAGCCAGCTAGGTTACAGATGGTGGTTGTAGCAGATTAAGAGGTGCATCAATTCATCAACATGGCTTCTCGAACCCTCCATCTAATGTGACACAGTGTTCAGTCTGTGCTACCATATTTGTTGGTCAGTAATAATTCTTATGAGCCCTGGAGGCTTGGAGATAACTCTATTGCTGTCAATGATTTGGCAATGTTTGTGGCAAACACAGGCCTAATTGTTAAGAAAAATAATAACAACAATAATAATAATACTAATGATAATAATGTGGGAAGGATGAACAAGCACACAAAACTGGGTTAGACAATGGAGCTAAGAAAAAAATATCCAATCAAAAATCACTCCTTTCCCTTTTTCGCACACATGCCACCTGTGTTACATAAGTATCAGCTTCAGGACAAACTGCACATGCTGCATATGTTTGTTTTTTTTCTCCCTTAACTCAGTTTGGTGCCAGAGGTTTCTCATGTCCTGTCCTCCTTGCTCATTTTCTGCCTTGTTGCTCACACACACTCCCATCTCATCTGCTCCCTGTCTCCTCCAGCTGAGCCCTCTGTACCCTACTGAACCCCCACTGTGCTAGATCTATCTATCTATCTATCTATCTATCTATCTATCTATCTATCTATCTATCTATCTATCTATCTATCTATCTATCTATCTATCTATCTATACTACAACAACAGTATTGGCAAATTAGTTTTTACTTAAGAATGTCAAGTGTAATACCCATTACATAACTAATTCCGTAACTCAGAGATAAGACCTGCAGCTGCATATCTTAAAAATGTTTAATGTATTACACATTTTTATAATGCCCATCACATCTCAAGTACAGCTGATTCAGGTGAACTGACTCCTACCACTCGAGGCATGAGTAAAAGCTTAAGTTAGCATGTCTCATATTCAGTGTCATATGTATTTTATTGTATATGTATTATTTTCCCCTGGTGATTTTTTACTGTGGTGCATTGTGAAAAAAGACAATAACATTGCTTAGTCATACTTTTCATGATATTCACGACATGCAGTTGTCCCAATAATGCTATGCAATGCCAGAAATCCTATAACAGCAGTCTGGAAGTGTAATTTGTAAGAATAAATAAAATGAATTAATTTCTTTTTTTAAGTGTATGACATAGCCTAGAGATTGTTTTTACTATATCATCTTAGAGACTAAAGTCATGATCTAATATGTTAATGAAACACCAGTTAGCAGTAGCATAAGTACAATCAATCGGTAGGAGGTACTGTTGACATATAACTGGGGAAGTTTCTGAAAGATAGCACAATATTTCTGGCTATCATTACAGCCACAGCAGGCTGTTTATCTCTGAGGCAGCAGCATTGCTTCCTTTTCCTTGCAATTAGCCACAACGCTAGCAATGACATGTTAGAGCTAGTAAACTGATACTGATTTAGCCACTTAAGTTATAATTGATGGAACTAGTAGCAGATAGTAATCACTGGTAGAAATGACTTTGAATTAAAATGATTAACTGAAGGAAACAACCAGTGAACCAACTAATGAATGAAAATACAGTTGAATACTGAGTAATTATTTCAGTATTCCAACACTTCTTGTGTCTATCAGCTTGTAATTAATTGCAGGGCTACAGTATGTAGCAATCTGCTAACCTGTTAACAGTAGGTAATTAGCATAATTAATGCAGTAGCTCATATGTCCAATGTTTTGTTTAACCTTTCCCAACTGCACAAAACAGTAGCCAGTGTATATTTGTATTGTAATAGTAGATGACACAATATTGTGTTGTACATTTAAGCCAAACATTAGCCAGAAGTTAGACTTTCAAACTAAGCAACCACACCAAACATTTCCAATGGAAATCATCCCAGAATGAGGTTGCAGCCAAAATTTATTCAACTGATGCTTGGGCCAGGGATCTGTTCACAAAATTTTAGCCAAATTCATTTGTAACTTTTTGAAATATTTTGCAGACACAGAGAGAAAGAAGGAAGAGAGCACATGCACCGACCAACTTCACTGGCAAAGGTAATGAAAGCACGTGTTACTACACTAACACTGACACATCAGCAGGTCTCTGACACACACACACACACACACACACACACACACACACACACACAATAAATTAGATTTTTCTATAGCTCTTGTGCTGTGGGACCAGAGCCAAGCTGGAGAGAAACCTGAAAACTACAAACTCTGATTAAAGCAATGAATCAAATTCTACGAATGAGTCTGGTACCTACAGACAACCTGTACACAAATACATCACAAGAGAGGAATTGAACTCATGAAGTCTTGGTTCATCATATAGATACAGCTACAGTTTACTGTAGAATACAGTGAGCTGTGTTGTGTTGCATTGTGTTAAACAGTCACAGCTCTGCACTAAATAAGTAAGTTTCCAGTTATTTTTATGCAAACTAATGTTTTAGAGAGGGCAAAAAGAAAAAGCAAGTAGCAATGAGATCCCCACAATATTGTGGGAACTGCTTTTTCTACTATATTGCTACAATCTTGTGCTTTTATGGTTGTGTGTTCAGCCATACAATATGTAGGTTCATTTTACATTCATAAAATCAGTTATTTTCACCACAGATGAATACATTTAATTCACACAGAATTTCTTTCTTTCCAGCATTTCAAAAGTTTACTTAAAATTACCTTGACAGCCACATAAGAAAACAATTGATTATTGACCTTTACTCAATGATGTGTGACTTTTGCTCTAAAACCTACTGAGGCGGCCACCCACTTGGGACAGCTGTGGCTCAAGAGGTAGACTGGGTTGCCCACTAATCAGAGGGTCAGTGGTTTGATCTCTCACTCCTTCTGTCCACATGTTGTTGTGTCCTTGGGCAGAATACTGAACCCCAAATTTCTCCCAATGAAGGCGCCAGGACCCTGCATGGAAGCTTGCTGCCATTTGTGTGTGAGTGTGTGTGTGAGTGTGTGTGAATGGGTGAGTGAGCAGCAGAAACATTTGCTTTGGATAAAAGCGCTACATAAATGCATCCATTTCCGATTTAACAAGTAGAAAAGACAGGCAAGAGATTCTACCATAGTCGAGAATTTGGAGGCAGCTTAATCAGACAAATAAAAAATGTGTTTTTCTGCACATTGTTGTAGGGTACTGAATTAACCAGGATTCAATGCCTTGTAAATACATATGTGGGGAGAAACAATGAATTAGTAATGAGTTATCCTATCCCCATGGCTCTATAGTGTTAGAGGAAAGATAGAGAGGGAGAGATTGGATGTTACAGAGACACAGGAAGAGGATAGAAAGAATAGATAGATTAGAGGGGAAAAGAGCAATGGAGATCGAGAAAGAGATAGAGTACTTCATTAAAGTGGCATTCATTACCACAGCCTGTATACACTGTCCTAACTGTCTCTGTGTCCCCATCTCTCATTTCTCCATCTCTTCTTCCTGTCTTTTTTCCTTTACTGCTTTTCTTAATGTTTCATCTCTTAGCCTCTGTTTCTTTCTGTCACCTCTCTTTCCTCTTGGCCCATCTCTCACTTCTCCGTGCCTCTGTCTTGCCACCTCTTCTTCCTTTTGTAAAGGAGGAATTAGGAAGAGAGAGAGAGAGAGAGAGAGAGAGAGAGAGAGAGAGGGAGAGGGAGAGAGAGAGAGAGAGAGGGAGAGAGAGACAGAGAGAGACAGAGAGAGGGAGAGGCCTGGCATAGTTTTCCTTTCTCCAAATAGCCCTCTGGATGCCAAGTGGAATACTCCAATACACTCCACCTGGCCCAATTTCACATGATACAAGTCCACTCACCTGTTAATCAGGGTTTTTCCTCATGTTTGTCCAGACTGAACAGAGCTAAATTCGGACCACTTGGCTGTCCTGGCTCACCGTTTCTTTGAGTTCAGCAAAAAACGGCAGAAACTGGGCTGGAATCTGGGCCAGCATAGCTAGGACATAGATCAGAATCTGACATAAAGGTACAAATGAAACCCAATATACACATAATAATTGAGTGTAATCCTGACTACTGTTGTAATGATGAAGATAAAAGAAATAGAAGGACACATGAAATTATAGCTGAAGTATCAATGCTGTTATTATAGCAGTCACTTATTGCTCACTAGTTATATTTGTCATAGGGATTTATTATTTGCTCTGTCTTCACCAGCCCCTGCCATAACCCCTTACATAACACCCCAAGCTGTTGTAATGATGGATCCAACATGCCTCTGCTTTATCACTCCTTCAACTGTGGCTCCCCATCTAATCATAACAATGGCTGCCAAAGCCACTAACACTCATCGTCCTCTGAATAGAGAAACATCTAATGCAGGCTAAGGACAGCTGCAGTACTTTTTAATTGAAAACAATTATTTACAGGACTTTTCACCAGAGGGAACGGTTACTGTTGAGGGGGGCTGATGCAGGCAATTAAACATACTTGGAAAGTATGTTTAATATCGGTAGATATAAGTATCGGTAGATTTAAAATGTTTTCTTCATTGCACCATTGGGAAACCACTAAGTTTCCAGTGTCTCCATTTTCCCCACTTTAGGTGAATGCATGGATGGACAGATAAATATATAGTCTTTTGCAATACTGCTTCAACAAGCAAAGCCAGAAATGAGGAAGTTTCTGGGCTGCAGAGAGTTAGGCAGCTGAAATCATCTGCCCGCTGCACGGCAAGAAGATGAGGAGATAGGAGGAAGAAAAAGAGGTCAGAACTGATCCGGATTTATTGGCTCAGCTGGTCATAAAGGAAGCTTTATCCTCACATTGCATTATGCAAGCCAAGATCTCTGCAAGCTACAGGTGAAAGATGACTGCTCTGCAGACGCAGATTCTCTGAGTCTCTTTCTCATCTTCCTCCTCCCTCCCCTTTCTCTTTGTGTATTTCTCTATCTCTCAGGATGGATGAGTTTAATACTGAGGTGGCTAGAAACAAAGGCTAGATTTCCTCACTGAGGTGCATTCTTTATTCTGTCTGACTTGAGAAATAAAAATCAAGCCTCACCTCCTCATCCTCCTCTAAACCTGCCACATCTTTCCATACCCTTCGGGCTTTGCTTTTTCTTTACATCCCCTCCCTCTTGTCCTTGCTCTCTTTTGCTCTCTCCTCACTCTGCTCCATTACGTCGGCACCCCATTGATTGCTTGAATGCATCTGGCCATCTGTGAGAGGCAAGTAAAAACTGAAAGGTATTAACGGTAAAAGATATGCTCATTCACTCAGTTTTAGCCAGATGCTCCTACACACAGTACCAGCCCAGCTGAGGCATCTCAGGCAGATTTTTCTGAAAATCTTATCTTTTACAAAAATACTGGATAGCTCATTCCTGGAGGACAAACTCATCAAGTTTCCATAGTTTATGCTCTCATTAAAATGCCCATTTCTTAATATGCACTCATGAGTACATACTGATGTGCACTGGTAGTTGAGTTATTGAATATAACAGCCAACACAAACATATTTGATTGATGGATAAGCTGCTCACAAAATTCAGAACCTTCAGAAATATTAACAGGTGGGTCAATGCTTGCTTTGAAGTTATGTGTTACTGATAAATTAGGAAACCAGGGGTAGTGGGGGAGCCGGAGAACATAGGGTTGGAGGAGATAACTGTTCCTGTCTACCTCATCGAAAAAAGCAATCGCAAGACAGAAGCGGCAAGAAAAGCAGCAAAATAAGAGAAAAGCTGGAGCATGCTCTGCCTTTGCTCTGACCTGGTTCCAGTTAATCCACCTACTTTACACGATGAACATTACCTCCACTCTGTATTTATAGAGCCTTTTGTGTGTTGCGTGTGTAAGGATGTGTGTGGCCGTGACTGTAGAGTAAATGCAGTTAATGCAGGGGGTCTGATAGCACTGTTTGAGGAAAAAAACAGACTGATGTTTAAACCCCTGATTGTAATAAGATTAAGGTTGAATGTTGAAGTACTATAAGGCACAGTTCCTCTAATATCCCCTAAATACTGGCTCCAAAACAGCTGAAAATTAAAGTTACTTATGTATTACATTATTCTTGCTGACTAAACATTGTAAGGTTTACAGGGTTATGCACATAAGCGGATGTAACCAGAGGTTGGTTAGAGATGTTTGCATGGCTCTTTTATGCTTGAATGTAATATATAACATTTGTTTTCATCTTCATTTTGGACCAATAAAGACCAATATTCACTCTCCTTAAGCTCTGTTTCTGGTCTCTTCCAGCTCCTAAAAAAATCTCTCTCTTGGTTCTCTGGTGCAGCTACTAAATGCTCAGCTATGTTCACCAGCTAAACTGAGCGTGTTTGCCATTTGGTGCTGAGCTGGTAGTGTATAGTGGCTTTTTCATTGAAAACAGCTGTCTGCTGCTGCCAATAACAAAGTGAGAGTGAACCAAAACAGCACTTTTGTCTCTCCGAGGAACGGGGCAAGTGAAAATATTATCATTATTTGATAACCAGAGATAGCTTTCTCCTCTCCTAAAATGGTAACCCTATTTAAAATTCTACATGAGCACACCTCCAGCAAGCTCCACAGGTACACTGGATGCTATAAGGTGTCAGCAGTATACCCACACACTGTTTAAAAATAGCGAGGCCCCTGACAGTCCTACACGAAGCTTCACAGCAGAGACCTCTCTGTTGAAATGGTCTCCAGCCTTATGACTCTTATCCGAATCTTCAATCACAGCTCCTTTCTCCTCCTCTTCCCTACTTCTCCTCTCTTCTCTCTCTCTCTAGGGAGGGGATTTTGCTTCTATAAGTCTTTTATCACACTGAATATTTCACAAAAGCACTTTTTCCCAGCACACAAACACACAGTAAAAATGAAAAAGTTGAGAAAATTCAAAATTTCAAGGCAACTTCAGTAGATTATTGAATTCTGAGCCCTACTCAACTCTTGAAACCATTTTGCCAACTAATCTTGTGTAACTGCAGACCACGACTTTTACTTTCATACTTTAAGCTGATAATACTTATACTGTACTATCCTGTAATGTATAGTACAATTTTCTCCCACACATCTAAAAAAAGAAAAATGAAAAGCAGTTCAGCTTTTTCACACAGACAAGCTAACGATGGTGTAATCGTGTTAGCACAGTGTTAGCTTGTGATAAAGATAAAGATTACTTTATTGTCATTGTACAGAACATACAACGAAATTCAGGTGTGCTCATCCATCCATCACTCATATACTCTCATCTACACAGCAAACAGACCATTCATGCCAGCGTATGCAGTTAAAATGGGATTTAAAAAAAAAAGTGCTCAAAGATATTATTGCACACTGTTATAATAAACAAATTATTGCACATTTTGTTGTGATGTGTTCCAGGGGTTTGCTTTCAGTTAAAAGTTCATTATGGTGATGGCTTTGGGATAAAAACTGTTCATAGAGTGTGTGGTGCGTGTTCTGATGGACCTGTAGCTTTTCCTGGAGGGGAGCAGTTTAAACAGGTGATGGGCAAGGTGGAGTTAATGTTTTGTGTCTTATTCAGGCAACGGGAGGTGAAGATGTCCTCTAGTGCAGGTAGCTGTTGTTTTATGATGTTCTGTGTAGTTTTTATGATTGTTTTTGTCAGCTGCAGAGCTGCTACCATACCACAACAGGATGCTGTGAGCGAGGACACTCTCAATGGAGCAGCAATAGAATGACCTCAGGAGTTGTTGTGACAGGTTTATCTTCTTGAGCGTTCTCAGGAAGTACAGTCGCCTCTGTGCCTCTTTTACCAGTTTTGTGGTGTTTACTGTCCATAAGAGGTCCTCTGAGATGTGTGTGCCCAGGAATTTGAAGCTGGACATCCTCTCCACCCTCTCCCCATTGATGTGCAGTGGTAAATGGACATCCTGCTTTTTCCTGAAGTCAATTATGAGCTCTTTTGTTTTTTTGATGTTCATAGTCAGATTATTTTCTGTGCACCGCACTGCCAGCCCCTGTACCTCCTCTCTGTAGGCCAACTCATCGTCTTTGGTGATCAGCCCCACCATGGTCGTGCCTGTAAATTTAACTAAGGTGGTGGCGTTATGGGATGGTACACAGTCGTGAGTGTACAGAGAGTAGAGGAAGGGGCTCAGCACGCAGCCTTGTGGGGCTCCTGTGCTGAGTGTCAGCGTGGAGGAGGAGTGGGGGCCCATCCTGACTGACTGTGGCTGGTTTGTCAAGAAGTCCTTAATCCACAGACAGATGTTGTGCTGTATGCCCAGGGTAGACATCTTGGTGAACAGTCTGCTGGGTAGGATAGTATTAAGCACAGAGCTGTAGTGTATCTGAAAGCATGATGTTCAGTCAGTGTTAGCATGATGTTAAATCAAGACTGTGTAACGAGTAAGTAGACTGTACAGGCCTGGCAGAAAATACACAAGAGTGCTGTGACTCATTCCTGAAATGGTTCATGGTGTTTATCTGATCCCCTGTTGTCAAATTTCCAGTTACATCATGTTCTGCATCCCTCCTGACCCATCCTAGCTCATCCTGACAGGTTATTGGCCTTTGTCAGACTGCAAGGCATTCTGGGGATGCATTCCCTGCAAGGGCAAATAGGCCCAATCCCAAACCAGTCACCAAAGTGTCACTCCAAATCAAGTAACATTTGCAGCTGTGGAGGGCGCCTCTAATGAAGGGGAAGGGTGTAAATGGATAGCCAAATTATGGGACAACTTTGCCGCTTTGCTGAAACAAGGAAGCAGCTGTCACCATGGGGATGGATAGACGCCACGTTTGCATGGCTATTATGCTATTACACACTTTATGCAGCCTTATGAGCTGCGTTGTCTTTTCCACTGTCCCTGTGAACCCATAACATCTAAAACCATAAGAATGGCCTTGATCTAAAAATTGTAACTATAATAATACTTGACAAAGTACAAAGACAGAACTCTTGCATTTGTATATTGTTTCCTCCATTCTCCTGTTACACATTTACTTCCTTTTCAGATGATCGTACGCCTGCACCAATGCAGATTAAGCGTTTGATACTTCACTTACACTCTGCGCTAATTAGATTGGGATGGCCCTTAATATGGTGACACACCACATGAACGCACAAATGAAAGTGAAGTGGATAGGGCGAGGGGATAGGGGCTGGTTTGGGATTGGGCCTTAGTCCAAACTCCGCTATTTTCTTCCTATTAGATATTTGTGTGAAACTTGGTGATAATTAATGTATAAATTCTTGAATTAAAGCCAAAAACATGTTTTGTGAGGTCAAATCAGATCATCCTTTAGTCCAAGTGGAGAGAATGGGAAGGACGGATGAAGATGGGCTACCTCTGGCCATACAAATACAGAGAGAAACAGACTTACTGGGAGGTTCATCTGAACTCATGGAATCAGAAGGTGTTACTGTAATTGGGTTGTAAAATGAAAATATATATTAATCTGAGCATATTCATTGGCGATTTATAAGGAAGCATCAAATGTGGTACTTGTACTCATAGGTTTGACCTGTAGCTGTAAAAATGAGATTCACTCAAGTTCTGTGTGAGCAATTTTAACTCACAGATTTGTTTAGAAAATGTCATGCACAAATACAGATCTCCTCATGAATTAAAACATTAAATGTATTTGTTCAGATATTTTTTACACATTCAAACATTTGTATTCATTTGATCACGATGTTTTTACACATTCACACATTTGAATGTATTCATACAAAATGTATTCACACATTCAGATATGGTGATACACAGCTATAAAACTTATGACCCTCTTTTTTTTCCATAGACACTCTGTTCCAAAATATGCCAGGCACCAGAGCAAAACATGTAACACACAGTCAAAACAAAAAAGAAACTTAGTTCAAACACAATGCAGATTTTATGACTCCAACATCAAACCCATTCAAAACCATTTTTTCTTATTCAAGAATATGTCTGTCATTTGGAAAGAATCTGTTATTTTCTTAATGAATAAAACATTCACAATTTGACATTTACCATTCATCACAAGACTTCTTTGCATCTACCATTAATCAAAGATAATAGATATCTGTATATTATGATGCCTGAGGTGTTATGTGAAACAGAGCGGAGGCCTGTAGTACTAAGCTGATTTTCTCTTATCGAGGTAACTTCAGCAGTCCTGCCAACCTGTACGCATTTTGCGTAGCAGGTACGCAATTTGACATCTAAATACGCTGGTACGACTTGCCTCTCTAAACTACGCAAAAAGCTGACATGTGAGATCTGTGGGAAATGTGCGCGTGCAGTAGCTACTCATGTCTGACAGCACGATGCAGCAGTGTGGTGAAGCAGTTTCAACCAGTTATTGTAGAGTAGCAGGGAATAATGAGTCTGCTGAACCTATAGCGTAACATCCCCACTCCGCTACTCGCTGTAGCTGGCGGTTAAAAAGGTAGACTGTGTATGTGTCTGTGTTTCTGCAGACCTGCCAACTTTTGGTAAATGTGAACCGTTAATAACGTTACTTCACTGTGAAAACATTTGAGCGAAGTCTATGTGAAAAAAACTCATAGATTTGCAAAGATAGATAGCAAATCTATCGATCATGTTCCCTTAATGACCCCAATGCGCCGTCGAAGAAAAAAGAGAAGAGAAATTAGCGGGAGCGGTGCATCTGTGTGTGTGTCTGTGTATTTTAGCCTTTATATATATATCCATTGCAGATAGAATAGACCTGTATATAAGGAGGAATGTGATTTTTTATACAGTTTAAACATGTAGCCAACAAATCTTTTGCAGCAACTTTACCACTCTGCCACTATCATGGCAGATGAGGAAGAAAAAGACAGGGAGGGACAGGGCAGCAGACCTGCCAAAAAGAAGAGGGTCCATGTCCCCCAGAAGTTTTTGATGAAATATCAAGAACATTGGCCATGCTTCTGATCCTCTAAAGTACCATATCATGCATTTTGCACAGTGTGCAATGATGTTGTGGACATAAGCCACCAGGAAGCTGCAGGTAATATATAAATTAGCCCCGGTGATGTGTGCTTATGTGCTGTAAGCCAATTTAATTATTTCATTCTTGAAAATAAAAAAACCTATTGCAATATACAAAA
Source organism: Scomber japonicus (assembly GCF_027409825.1). Taxonomy (NCBI): domain Eukaryota; kingdom Metazoa; phylum Chordata; class Actinopteri; order Scombriformes; family Scombridae; genus Scomber; species Scomber japonicus. The sequence continues at coordinate 19,283,697 of NC_070581.1, forward strand.
TAAATTATTACCATTTTAATGAAATACATATTAAAATAATTTTAATTAAACTAACTTAATGTCACAATGGAAGGAAGGGCACAGAGGAAGCGCTCTGCCCGAAACATCTGTGCCGTGATAAAGTGAAATTGAGTGATCAGAGTGCTGTCTGTTTATATTGTCCGATAAATTAATATTGTATAATCTCACAAATTTACGCATTAACAGAGTCAGCAATTTTCTGCCAACATTCCTTCCTGGCTTTTGCTGCAGCAACAGTGTTGCTTTTGGCCTGGATGATGTGTTTGAATTCTTCATATTGTTGAAGAATAATTGTCTGCTCCTCCATGGTAAAGTAGCCTGCTCTGCAGGGTTTCTCCATGTTTGTGATTGGTCAGACACTGCAAACACCTCCCCTTTATGTGAGCGTGCAGTGATCCAGATTGGAAAACCCTGGGTTCAATTACCGAGTTGATAACCAGCTTCATAGTACCGCTTATCAGGATTGTGAATGTCTGGGTAAGTCAACCCAGGTAACGGAGAGATATCCTGGGTATGTTAATCCAGCTTTGTACTACAGGCCTCAGGTGGACCCAAATGCAGAAGACTGCAGGCTGAACAAAATTCTTTATTAAAGCTCATGCAGGCAAAACAAAGCTGGCAGATGAGAGCAAGGCAGAACAAACAAAGCAGAACAAAAGATTCAACAAAACTGAACTGAAAACAATGACTTAAATACAAACTGAACAGGCTGGAAACTGATTGGCTGGGGAGGGTTAGGGTTAGAATGACTGAATGCAGGACAGGTGTGGAGCACAAGAACACAGAAGGGAAACGGAGAAAACAGAAAACCAAAAAACCTATAAAATAATAAAACCATGCACATATTACTAACACAAATACAACTTAAAGGGCAGAAGTCACAAAGGGCACACACAGAAAAGCAAACTTCAGCATTGCTGTTGATAAAAACATGAATAAATCAGTCTGTCAAGCAGAGTGGCTTAAATATTAAGGCTGTATGAAACAATGTAAATCAAACTAAAAGACAACTGTGGCTCAAAATAACATAATTAAGTTCACTTGAGCAGAGTCAATATAGAAAGCAATAGTATATCAAGTGATCCCTAAATATAATCTGCAACCTCCCTCCTCTATCTTTCTGGTCTGGTCTTAAACAGACATGTCTGAGGGCATCTAGTAGACTGGTGAGGGGACATAGTGCCAGAGCAGCCCTATTAAGGGCATCACACCTGACCAAGAAACCTGAAATAACGTCCCAGAGATATGAAATAACGTAAAATAAATAATGTAAAAAGTACTTTTGTAACAAAGCAGTACTGTATAGTTTGAAAAAGTGGACTTCAGTGATACCACAATACAGTGCAAAGAGTACACCAAGAAAATGAAATTTATAATACAACAAATTAGAATGTTTAGAGAATGCATTACACTTGAGGGGTATGTCACCCATTTTAAGAATCCACATGTTATTCCTGCCCCAGGACAGATGTCAGTATTTCTGAACCTGTATCACTCTCCCCCAAAGCTTGAAATCAGAAACAACTCTTCAGTCGGTGCTGTCATGGGGATGTAAAATCTGGGGCTGCTCCATAGACAGTGAGTGAGCCTGTGACTTTGTGAGGTCATTAAATGTTTGTGTGAGCTCTTACACCCAAATTAGGTTTTTATTCTCGTTCAGACCTTTAAGCAATGCTAGAATATACAGTAGCTCATATAACATTTTACAGCCACCAAGTCTTTGAAGAGTTCAAAAATACTGACTGCGCTGTCCTAGGGCATAGGTAGAATATGTAGCATTACCCAAATGAAAAAGATGTCCATAAAATAAACAAAGGTTTGCTATGTGAGGTGTGTGATGTGGCCTAAAACAACTTAACACAAGACTTTTAATACAACATAAAGCCTGCAAAAGTCCATTTTAACTTAATATTAAGATTATGTTATGAGTTCCAATGCCAAATCATTCAAAAGAACAGTACCAATGTATCTGCCTTGAAAGATGTTTCTGAGCAAGCAGCACCAGTGTTTAAGGAATACAATAGATCAAACAGGCAGGTTTGCAAGATCTTGCAAGACAATGGCTTCCTCTTACAAAACAACAGTACTTTTACCTTAGAGGAGTGTTCAACTGTGCCTGAATTTACATACTTCACAAAAAATATAACTTCTCCTTGCCAATTAACAGTCCTGCTGTGTGATCTAGGAAGGTGTGATTTCAGTGCGGCAGGTGTTTTAAAGGTACATGCACACTCAATGTGGAAAACAGGGCCAGTGTGCTCCTTTTCTGTGTCATAGAGATCATTCTTCATATCCCAACTCTCCTTCTTACTAGCTCCTCGCTCCCCCTTCTCTCATTTTAACACAGTCTCCTACACTCACTTTTTTACATCCCTCTCTTTATGACTATTTCAGGAATGCAGTTGAAATATAAAGGTCTTAAAAGGATTTAGTTGTTTGTAATCAATACTCTCTGGCCTCTGTGCTATATTCCCGCTTCATGTATTTATATTGATGGCCTATACTGACAAAACTGAAAATAATTGGCTGTCTGGTCAGTTCAGCTACATTGCTGTAAATTACTTGTAATATTGTTAATTTCCCTGGTTATTATATTGACCAAAACGTCCCACAGCTGTTATTGTACACTGTATAGTTGTTATGAAATATTGACTGCACAGATTGCCAATGTAGGAAACTGCAGTCCTCTGTGTATATCATCATGTTCTCTCAGCCAGTGTAACTTTTCATAAAGGTACTGTTAATTAAGTTGGTGCATCAGGGAAGGAATTTTATTTCCCTATGAATTATGTATGTGGTTTGCAACATAAGTCTATTTTATAGCCTAAATATTTTTGTTGAGTTTTAATAATATGCTTTTCATCTGGGAAATTAGATTCTTCATTTTATCATCATTGTTAGTCAAAGCTTGCTTACTGCCTATGTGTCTTACAATAGCTCTGAGGCACTAATCCAGCTCTAGTGTAAAATCATTTCTCAAATATCTCCCTAAGCATTTAGAGGCATCTCATACTGAAAACAGTCTTCAATCTGACCACAGTGACTATACTTATATTTCCCTTCTTCTCCTTCCCATTCATTGTCTTCCTCAGATTGTGATGACATACATACAAGTCAAACGTTTGATATTTGGAATACAATTGAGACATTTGGAACAAAGTCCCATTAGAAGAACTGGTTAATATTTCATACACAGCTAGATGCTACACAACACAGCCCAGAATGAACTGGTGCCAACAGTTGCCTTGGGCTAATTACACCAGAGTCTACGCTCACTGTGCACTTACTGAACATGTAAAACTGAAAGGGCTGAAATTCCAATGTCAGACACATTTGCAGTGTACCCATCAAACAGCAATAACATTTTTGGGTTTTTGTTGCTTTTGTTTTTTTTCTTGAAAGTTTAGTTTTAGTTTAGTTTAGTTTATTTCGGTCTTTGGTACTTCATGAAGATATATTTCTAAGGAATATATTTCTCACACTAGGCAATCGTACTGTGCCCAAGCACATTTGCCCCCTATAGTCCGGATTATTTGGCTAGTGTGAGCGCAAGTGTACCGTGCTTTAGTACGGTACACTTCCCTGGCCCAGTACGGTTGGAAAAGGTGTGCTTGAGCATGGTACACTTGGTCACGCATGCGCACTACGGATTCATATTTTTCCCGATAATAAGACATTTTAAATCCCAGGAAATCAACGATTTTTAAAAGGCAACATTAGCTGAGCCCGCGAACACACACCTGTGCATGTTTTATGAGAGTAAACTGTCTGCCTATGTTTTTGCGCAACGTATGTGTCGGAGGCAACCGTGCTTGAGTACACTTGGGTTTGAGGTAATGTGAGTGCGGGCCAGCGGGGAACAGGGGAGGGGGGACAGTCGTGTTTCAGCACAGTACGGAACAACTGGCCCTAGTGTGAATGCGCCCTAAATTACAAAATCTGCAGAATATTTGAATCTAGCTAGCTAACTAACAAAGGAATATAATGAACATAACAGTACACAGTAAAAACAGGGTTTAAAAATTCTGCCAAATGACATGCAGGCTGTTTTTTCAAAGGGTGTTTATATTGTATATCCTCTTATTTCCAAAATAGGTATGTTAATGCATTGTTACCTGTATAATTTTGTGAGATTAGGCCCAGAATAGTTTTAGTTATCAGTTTAACACAATGTTCTATTTTGTGAGTCCTCTTACCACGGATTGACATTAAACTTGTCACACTACTTGCGTTGGTTTTAGCAACAGATGGAATTTGACCATGGCTCTCTGGATGAAGGGTTTAGAAACTGGAATCATGAGGAGCAGCCATGAGTGAATCAATAGAGCAAAACGGTGGTTAGAAAGTAATTTTCTGACCTGTCTTTGCTTGTGTATGTGTGTGTAGGGAGGCACCATCTGTGTGCGATTACGTGTGTATGCTGACATGCCCAAACTGGATCATGCCCAACAGCCATTATTCCACCATTCTCTCCTTTCTTGCAGCTCCTTCTCTAACTCTATTTTCTTATTTGTCTCTTCTCTTAACCTTCCCTCTCACTGTCTCTCCCACTCTAACTTCCCCATGAGACCAAACAACCTAATTTACTTCTTAAGTCTCGTGCCTGAGCAGATTGGTTCACGTTAAAGACACACAAACACACATACTTGCAGATGCAGATGTAATAAGATTTTAGATATCAATGTGCATATTAGGAATAAAATTTCACAAAAGTGTGGTGTTTGCTGAGGCTCTTTCTGCCTGACACTCTGTAGTCTATGTGCAGAAGCAGATGTTCCAGCATCTACAGTAATTAGATGTGACTACTACTCTCAGCATTTCTATAAGTGCATGTGTTTATGATGGTACAGCTGTGCCCTTGTTCCCTGTGATGTTTGCCTTTTTTAGAGTAGAAGTGTGTATGTGTGCGTGCATGAGCACTCATGTGTATGTATGTGTGAGGCAGAAGCCTCCAAGGTTCTGATCACTGCAGATGTGACACGGTAAAACATAAACGACCACCTCCAACAAACTGACAGAGCAGTGCAGGAAGAATATGATGAACAGCCAAATTATGCTGATAGAAAAAACAGCAGAAATGTATTTTAGGTCGCCCTAGGTTAAACAGACTAAACTTTAAGAACGCAATCATCAGTCGGCCTTGTAAGGATGTGCATCTCCATCACTGAGGCCGATGCAATTACGCATCTTGATGCATTGCCAACGAGCCGACACATTAAAGATACATATGAAGCAACTATCAATTCAATACAATATGATTCACCCTATTGCAATGCAGTGCAGCTTGTCACAATTTGATTCAACACAATGCAAAAGAATAGGATCAATAGGATATACGGACAGTTTGATTTTATTTTGCAGGCACACAGCTTATGATAACATGGACCTTTTACAAACATTTCCTTTGTAGTGTTGTGTTCTCTGTCTCCAGTTGCTCCGGGACCTAAACAATTACTATCAAAATAGTTGAATAATTCACTTACTCCAACATGTGGAACAATACACACTTTTCACACACTTTTTCAATCAGGGAAATTGCGTCATGATTCTTCCCATCCCTACAGGTTTGTGTTTAAACTCAATCTGCAGGTAATTCATTTCTTGTATATGGGTCCCCAAAGGTGAATTAGTGCTGTGCTGTGACACATATCTTAGGAAGTAGACTCACTAGGATGCAGCTCTCCTCCTGTCCTCATTTTTTTCTTTTGTTGCAGTCGTTGAAGTGGTTCAGGCTCACGACATGTTTGCCTGTTGAAGTTCACAAGTTTGCAGACAATAAGGATCTCTCCACACCTATAGAAGAGAGACTGGTTTATGCTGAAAGACAAGCAAGAATAAACTAAAATAATATGCACCATCAGGTACATTTATTTAGAGCTAAGTTTCTGTCAGATGGCTTTCATTTAACTGAAACAGGTTACCAGTGAAATAGAGAATTGATTTTAATATTCTTTTTGTTTTGTTTTAAAAGCTTTTAATGGTTTGGCATTAGCCAACATTTCTGATCTCCTCAGTCCATATTCTACATCCAAACTTCTGAGATACTCTGACCAGTTACTTCCCTCTGTTCCACGTTGTCATTTCACAACATGGGGGAAGGAATAGTAAGAGTGTGGAGATGTTGTTTTCTTTATGATGATTGGCTGAATATCATGGCTGGGGAGAAGTGGTGCTATAAGGTTGTATGTCAGAGTCTTGGGAATTATGAAAGCGTGTGTCTTCGTGTTAGATTGTGTGTTCATTCTATATGCATCTTTCCGTGTTTCACTCTGTCTTTTATTTTATTTATGTGTGCATTTATATGTGTTTGCATGCAAACTGAGATGTGGATTGAGCCTCTCAGTCTGTGTTTTTGGAGAGGCACTCTGCGCGGCATGTCTAAAGGCCATGTTTGGCCACAAAAGGAATGAATTAATGCTGTCGTGATCAATGGAGATACACATTCTCGCATTCATGTGTGCAGGAACACGCACACACACACACACACACACACACACACACACTAATGGATGTTGGCAAGGAAGGTTTCACAGATTAATTTATTCTCCCGAGAGGGCAAACCTAACATTGAGACCAGTAGCTAAGCACATGTGCATTTATACGTGTGCAAGTGTGTGAGTAGTTGTAAATGTGTGTGTAGGTTGATCATGGGTAGGTGCATTAGTGGGTTTGTATGTGTATGATGGAGTGTGTGAACAGAGGTGTGTGCTCTCTTCATGCAAGTACCTCTTGATCATCCAAGAGTGCATTAAGTGTAACCAAAAGTGCCCCCTAACACACACACGCACACACACAAATTAAGTTGTTTGGTCAAAGTAGTATCAGCTCATGGCCCCAAGGTATGTCACATTTTGAGTCACTGATACATTGTGTGTTTCCTTAGTGTAAGTGTGTTTGTGCACTCACACTTGACTGTTCAACCCTGTGCTGATGATTTCTCTGAAGGAAACCACTTAACAGAGGATGTCGTTTTTTTCCACCGACCTCCCAATCACAAACACACATGCATAATACACACACACACTGATACGTAGGCACAGTTGTTGGCTTTCCATATTTCTTCTTCTAAGTATCAGTGGCACCTTCTGAATTTTTTTATAGTGATCTCAAACTTCTGAAACATTTCTTCCTTCTCTCTGTCCTTTATCTAATATCACATGTCTGCCAAAAGCATTTATGTTGCATTCTGTCAGGTATGTGTGTCTGTGTGTGTGTGTTGAAGCCAACAGGAGCAGTGTGACATGGTCGTGTCTGCCTGGCATGGCAATTTTTTCTGCACTATTTTCCCCCAACTTGCATGCATGAGTGAAGCATACTTTTTTTTTCAACTTGTGAATGTTTTATAAATACAATAAAGAGATACAAGAAAGAGCAATTTCCCTCAGATACAACATCATGATGAAGAGGATGCATTGTGATACAGTAATAAGAATGAAGAGAAAATATCTGATAGTACTGTATACAATAGTTTGATTCTTCTTTGTACTGTGTTTTGCCAGTTTGTTACAACTGCAAGTTGAATGCAACAACAACATAACAACACAGCATTTAATGCATATGTCACTCAGCACATCACTGAGCAGTTTCCACACTAATGCAGACAAATCCAAAGATTCCACTAAACCTTTTATTATACATACCAAAAATAATAGAAGGTTGTACAAATGTAAGCTTTGGGGGCAGGGTTGAGCTCCATTCTGTCTACCTGACTCTGACTTATTTTGTGCATCAACATGAACCCACAATATAAATGTTCTCAGTGATACATTTCTGATTTCAGATGGCTGCTTGAGTGCAAAACATTGATTTGTGGTTGTCCAAGGATAATGGTACTTCGTGGGTTGTTGCATTCCTCCAGATCCTCGATCGATCACTAATTTTTATGTGTACTTTAGTCTTACAGAAGAAACAGAAACTGAGATACTGACTGACTAAGATATCATAGAGAAAACTGGAGGCAACCACAGGGTGGCTCTTAATATTTCTTGTAAGCAGACAATGGCTATGTTGATGTAAGGTTGACAAATCAACAATTACACATGAGGATTTTCAAAAAGCTGTCTTCCCCTATCCGTCTAAGGCCGACCATTTAAAATCAGCAAAACCCACAAGGCAGAGCATTTTAGAAGCTTAGTGGGGATAGAAGGCCAAAATCAAGATAAGTGTTTGTGTTTTCAGTTTAATCCACATTATTATGAAAATTATCAAAACAAAGTACAAAAAAAGCCACAAAAAAGGCTGTTGCCATAGACAACACAGGTGTAACACTGCAGTGAGGGGTAAGATCATGTAACACAATTTTCTGAACAATGGAGTGTATTGATTGTTAATTTGATTAAAATCACTGTTGAGAACTGGCAGTGTTTATCTGACACCCTTGCTCCACACAGAAGCACAAAATCCCATGAAGGCACATAGCTAAAAATTATTAGTTTGGTTCATGTTCAGAACATGGACAATAAATAAATATAACACCTGCACAATGTTATACAAAACAGCAGCCCTATTGCTATGTTAGATACTCTCTTTCTGAAGCTTGCAGTGTAGCATTCAATATTGAGAACAAAATATTAGGTACAACTTATATAACTCATCTTAGTTATATCCTGCACCCATATGGGTGAAACAAACCACCAAGCGTTCAATATTATGCAATCCAGCACAATAAAATACAAACCGTAGCTTCAAAATTACCAGAGTTAAATCAATATTTCCCTTCGCAGTCTGAAGGCAACTCTCTCTTCTACAAAGTACCTTTACATACAGTATTTCTACTTCACAGCAGGAAAAATATAGGAGAAGAATGTACTGCTGCATTTCACATCTGCAGTATTAAAATATTTGCAAATATGCAAAATGTTTGAGAACATATTTAATTTGTTATCCTCTACAATATCAATTCTTGCAATATACAGCATAAATCCGCTCAAAGACTTTTTAATCTACAATATAAATTTTTGATCATACGAAGTAGATCTCCAACTCCCAGTTCTCCCATTTGAACTGCTCATGTTAAAGATGAACCATCAGAGTCACAGATAACAGATAAGTAACTGGGAAGGTATGAGCGGCTTGTAAACAGATTGCAGAAAAACACATGGAAGGGTGAGTGACTGTAAGAGAGAGAGCTGGGAAGAACAGCAGGCTTTTTTTATTTATGAATATTTTTACAGTTTGTCTCTTATAAGAGAGAAACACTCTAAATGTGTAAATGCACCTCCATGTTTTATGCAATAGATTTGTATAATATATTTATGATTGTGTTCCCTTTCTCCTCAGTTATAATCCT
>NC_070581.1:19295506-19298006 GCF_027409825.1 Scomber japonicus
AATGGTCTGTCTTTTGGTAGATGGCGTCATGGTTTGAGATGTTTAGTTAAGAGGCCTAGTCATAGTGTGCAAGACACTGAGAAAAACTGTAAATTTGGGAAACCTAATGGTTTAATCAGTCTAATGAGAGCTTTTGGGGCACTTCTGGTATACTGTGGCTGTATTCAGCATTTAAAAGTGCCTCTTAAATGTATTCATTTCATTTACTTGCTCACACATACACATGCGCATATGGGGGCTAGTGTAGTAGGATTAGCGGTTGTGACATGCAGGACTGGCAAACATGTCCACACTCTTCCTTGTTGTTATTCCCATTAGTGTAACAGTTAGAACATCGGGGGTTACCACATCAGTCGTTACCCCTGATGTTCTTCTCTCCTGCCTCAGTGAGGGATTGCCATGATTAAACCCTCAGGACTGGAGCTCTACTAAACATGGATGGGCCGGGGCAAAACGATGAGATGAAAGCCAAGCAGAGGCAGGGAGAGGTGCAGGAGCAGGAATGAAAATAGAAAGGGAAGAATGTGTGGAAGGCAGGGAAAGACAAAGAGGCTTTTAAGTGAGATGTCCCCGCTGTTTGGTTGAAGGGATAAACATCCTTTAGAATCACACACCTGTGTCCATGTTGTCGTGATAGAGGCGGAGTGACAAGTCAAACACTAATGAGGGACTAGACATATTCAGTGTGCTTCTCTGTCACGTAAGGCCAGTCACAGTGAAGGTCACACAGATGTGTGTACATGTGTATGGGTGTAACTCAGGTGCTTGGTGTTCACACAAAGTCTGTGAGGCCTGTCATCTCTTGTTCACACAGGCAGAAGTAACCTGAGGTCCACCACAGACCCTCTGCTGTTCTGACTCCTCCCTGGAGGCAAACATTGACATATTTATAGATACAATTTATTAACGCACACTTACACACTCCTTGATGCTGTATATGTTATACCACAGATCTCGTGCCACCTCTTAACAGAGCCAATGCGACATCATTTAATCACATTGTGCAGATATCAGGATTTCTATCGTGGTGATGCTGACAATGTGCAATGTTGGTGATTTTCAAGCTTAGTTGAATCTGTCTGACAGAGACGGACACACCGACACATCGAGCCACTTGACTGACAACACAAGGAATCTACAAAAACAGTTCCACACAGCAGCCAGTGAAATATTGACATAACAAACTGCACATTCTGTACTATAAACGACTGCTTTTCTTCAGTATACATATTGTAGTAGAGATGAGCTGCAAAATGTACCATTATCCCTAACATATAAGGTAGGAAGGTTTTCTTTCCTTTTTTATTTCCAGAGTTGGACTGATGGGCTAAATAGGATAGGATGGTTAAAGAAGTGAGTGCCAGTAAATAGCAGATTTTCTTAGAATAACCTTGACACTGTGAACCTCTGAAACATACCCTTTAAGCTGATAAAAAAGGTACTGTAAGCTGTTCAACTCGCTTTTGAGCTTTGCTGCAGCCTATGCTCAACACTTGTGAACAAGCACACAGACACATTCAGACACAGAGATGTGCACAAGCAACTTGATTTAAAATGGTGAAGATAAAGTGTGATGTCTCAAATAGCACAGTCTGCCTTCACACCTGAATCTGTGCGTTCCTGTGTGTGTTAATGGGTGTATATTTCAAAGACATAATCCGTATCATGAATGTGCACCACACCATGCAATTCTCAATCGTTCATTATTGTTCAATTCCTATATCCCCATTCAGAAGGATGTTAGGATAAAATATTTCCAGTTTATTTCATCATGTTGTAGTGGCCAGCTGACTGACTCCTCAGTAGAAGTGTGCACACAATTCGGTTTTTGAGCATCCACAATGTCACAAACCAGGTACTAGCACACTCAAAAAGTCTGACTAATATTGTAAACATTGAAGTCCCTCAATGCCTTGAATTTTAAATGAGATGACAAAATGCAGAAAGCTCCTTTGGTCTTCCTCTTCAAGAATCTAAGCACATAACCCATTTTTTAACAGTATACCATTAAATAAATGCTAGATTTAAGCTTAGTAAACATAAACGTGACCTATTTTTGATCTATGTATTAAAATTTGAAATCCATAATGGACCCCCTTGAAAATAAGATGATACACCTCAAGGGATTTATCCTGAAAAGACACTCCGTGGTCAGGTTTGTCAAGACATACCTGTCTGATTCACAATGCAAATACTGTCTGACTTCATCATTTCAGAAAATAATATATTTGCATAATCACATTACAGTTTCACTATATCAACAATGAGATGAAACCGCTAAGCAAACATGACACTGGATGCTCAATCTTCTTTGCATGCTTTTAAATGTACATAATGTACACAGGGACGACAGAATTTATTTGAATGTGTTTTAATGTGTGTTTGATCATCTGTGCCATTACAGACGTCAAAGTGCCCAGATCACAGTGCCTATAGTTTCATTAATTCAAAGCAGCACCTGCTGCCAGGAGATCATTCATGGTATAACTAAGGGAAATGT